>NC_133652.1:285399769-285699769 GCF_009905375.1 Apium graveolens | reverse complement strand
ATGTAGCGGTTGAGGATGTTGTCCTAGAAGGGATAGTTGCTGAGGAGGATCCCATGGAGGATCCTGACAAGAATGAATAAAGGACCACTGATGAATTGATGACCATGGTTAGGTCGACTACCAGAGGTAGGATTGGTCGGTCACTACCAGAGGTTCGTTCAAGTTTGTAAAGATAGTAGCCCCCTTTAACGCGGCTTACTCGTAAGACTGAGAAGTTTGAATGGACAGAGAAATGCGAGAACAGCTTTCAAGAACTGAAGCAAAGATTGGTAATGGCCCCTATGTTGGCATTGCCGTATGGAAAAAGGAGATTTTGTGATTTGTATTGACGCTTCGCATAAGGAATTATGGTGCTTCTTATACAGCACAGCAAGGTAATCGCGTACACGTCAAGACAATTAAGGGAATATAAAATTCGATATCCCCACCCATGAGCTTGTGCTCGTGGTAATAGTTTTGCCCTAAAGATTGGAGGCACTACTTGTATGGAGAGAAGTGTGAGATTTACATAAGCCATAAGTGCTCTAGTATATTTTCACGTAGAAAGAGCTCAACATACGCCAGAGGAGGCGGTTAGAGCTAATCAAGAATATTTATTGGGAGATTCTTTATCATTCAGGGAAAGCCAATGTGGTGGCTGATGCCCTTAGTAAAAAGGAGAAACTCATGATGATAATGTCTTTGGGAAAGTTGATAAGAGATTTTGAGAAAATGGAAATAGATATGAAGGTAATCGGAGCCGGTACCGAAAAGCTGTTTGAGATTGCAATACAGTCCGAATTATCGGAAAAGAACATATTGTGCCAGAAAAAGTGATGAATGAAGGCAGATAGCCAACAATTAGATAAAAGATTTATACCGAGAAAGATGATAAGGGAATAATGAGGTATTCCTACATAATTTGGGTTCCAAATGTTCAAGAGCTTAAATATGAGATCTTAGATGAAAGCTAGTTTGAGGAATAAGATTTAGAGCAAACCCTGAACGTGATAGTCAGGGAGGTCGCCATCAAGATAGAAGGAACCCATAACATAATGAAGTGGAAAATGAGGATTAAAAACATGTAGGACGACCCCGATTATGGAAAGGAGGGAACGTTCAGATTAAGGAAACAGAAGTCGAGTAAGGAAAGGAGACCCGAGACGGTACTCCTATACGACAATTTATGGACCTTTCTAGACAGAACTTAGACTATTATCCCCAACCACCACCCTGAGGAAACAATGCGGTGAGAAATTCTTTCAGGACCTTTAAGTCGCTAAGCTCTCAGAGTTCCAAGGAACAAGCTGACCCAGTCGAGGCAAGAGCCTGGCTAAAGGAAATATATGAATCATTTGAGATTCTAAATGATTGACGAATCACAAAAGAATGTTTTTGTCACTTACCCTCCTAAGAGAGAGGCCACCCGCTGGTGAAAGGCAAAGGAAGGTACGGAGCAAGAGATTATAATAAACTGATTTAAGTTCAGTCAATTGTTTTCAGGAAAGTACTTCCCAAGGTTATGGAGATAGTATAAAAGCTTTAGAGCCAGAACAAAGGCAGAAGAGTATGATGAATTATGAATCTAAGTTGTAAAAGTTGTCAAGATTCGTTCTGAGGACACGAATCCAGAATGACGGGATGTTTGAAATCAATGCTTATGTTGTGTTGGTTCATGAAATAATGATAAGAGAAAGGAAAATAAAAAGAAACTAAAGTGGGAAGGAATATAAAGGAAATAGAGTTTGAGGAATGATAAGGGAGTTGGGTATGAGGAAACCCTAAAGACTCGTAGCAATAGAAATAGAAAAGTATGTACTCGTCAGGATGATGGTGATTCACCATGAGTTAAAGTTGATGATTGAAGGAATAAGAGATACATATATTTTATCCCCTGTAAGTTGGGAGGATTCGAGGAAACCTTGAGATAGTTCGAAGGATAAATAATGAGACGCAGATAGACTGAGGAGACAAGAAAGTAAGAAATTAGGAAAAATTGGATGAAGGAAGTGACCTTCAAGAATGTGAAGTGTAAGACCGGTGGCAGGATACCCAGAAAGGGAGACGCCAGGTAGGAAATATATCCCAACATTGAGATGACTGTTGAGATAAACAACAAAAATAAATGAGGAATTATTAAGAAGAAGTTCACGTTGAACACGACCAATATCTTCCAGAACACCCCTGTTATCATTACCGAATCAGGCAAGAAAAGTGGATAACCGTTATTATCTTTTGGAGGCCATATGGATTGACCTCATTTTGGATAAGGATACTATTATGAAATTTGGTATAGAATATCGAGGTTGAAATGATTGAATAAGATACCCTTATCAGGGATATATGACTTGATTTATCCATGAAAGGATGCAAGTACCTTTTTAAAGGTTGGATTAAGGACATAACCTCAATAGCTTGAGATGAACCATGGGGGATGCATAAAGGATGGCGTTTCACCCTTAATAGGGACATTATGAGTTTGGGTAGTATGGAACGAAGGACTAAGGTAATAACAACCTTTAAGTATCAGTGGAGAAAATTTTCAGAAGTATATAGACAACGATTCTGGTATAAAAAAAATGGTATCTTGATATGCCCTGTATCTAGGGAATACAGGAGGAACGATTCAAGGAAAACCTTAGAGGTTTTACAAGGAGAAAGGTAATATTCAAAATTCTCAAGAATAGAAATTATGATAAAGGAAATATGACGTAATTATAATTATGCCAAGTGGGGCACGTGTTAAACCACGAGAAAGTATGGATCGGACCAGTAAAGGTCGAAATTGTTCAGGGCAATTAGGACCTAAGATAAAAGATGTCCTAAGTATGATCGAGAGTCAATCGTGACAGTGATTAACCTCTAAAGACTGAGGCAATAACTTATGGAAAAAAAATGGTGATATATTTTTTTTTTTACTCATCAGATTTCAAGGAAAACATCTTCACACAAGCAGTGATTGGAAATGAGGTAGAGAATGTAGTTGGAGATCTTTCAAACGACATTGATTGTAAGGAAATTTTACTATCAGGAAAGGCCAAAGAGGTGGCCGACACTTTAAGTGTAAGAGAACAGTTATAGGCGCTCGTGCCAGAGAAATACAGTAATGATGGTTGAAGCCGTGAAGGTTGTATTATGGTTTGGAAGATTGACATTCCTTCTGATGACTGTGCAATACCCAACCGTAATAGTAGTTTGGTAAAGGTTTAATTTATGTAATCGCCATGAGCGGGCTATCTATCTTAGAAGGTCCTATCTTGATAATAATCCAGGACCATGTTTTAAAAAGGACTAAACGAACCTTCGAGTTAAGTCTTCTATTGAAGGCATATGATTAAGAATGGTATTAGCCTGCTATCATTGCTTTGATTGAAACTCTTCTACAATTTTATCTGCTTCATGTCATGAAAGTACGTTAGGATCTGGAGTGTTCTTCATGAATTATGAATGGTGATTATGTTAACTCCTTATAAGAATTTGATACGACAGGTATGGACTCCGTATGGTTAGCTATTAAGATCCAAGGAAAACGAATGACTACAGTGGGTCAGCGATGGACCATAGTAATGCAGCAATGATTCTGCGAGTAATGAGTCGATTACAACCGTAAGAGTTGTATTAGAATGGATGTTGAGATTGAGTACCACTAATCGGGTCGTGGTGATGTATAAGTTATCATTGATAGACTAATCAAGTAGATTATCTACCTATTGAATATTTATTCCTTCTTAGGAATAGAGAGTCGTATTATTACGAAGAAGGTTGCGGTGCAAGCATAGAATTCTAGTAACGATGGTCTAGAATGAAATCCCCGATTCGATTTTCGATGTCAAGGGAGTTTCAAAGGTGATTGTGTATAAGCTCGAGGAAGAGCATGGGTCCATAGAATGATGGACGGAATATCAAAAATAATTAGGCATGTGAAATACGATGCTATAATTCTTAAAGTTGATTTATATACATATATGTTTTGTTCTCCTATGATCAACCTCTATAGTTCAGAGGTAGATTTCAAGCCAGATATTTTGTGGCGGTATATATTTTAATATATATACAATTCTCTTCAATTCATTCTTTTCTTTCCTTTTCATTTCATGTAAGCTGAGAAGAACAACCCTTCCAGAAGGGGAGGTATTGCCAAATGACTATCTATCTGTGTGATAGAAGCCTAGTAGGATACCATCTATTGTTTAATTGCTTGTCAAGTACTAAAGGCTGGCCACCTTCTGTACTAACTATGCGATATAACAAGTGTTCATGATCATAGTGATCTCTCAACAAATTCCTTTACTTCTATATGATGGATCAAGCTTTCGAAGATAGAAGCAGCTAGAAAGGAAGTAGTATCAGTACGGTGGTATTCTGATTCTAACACGTTCGTGATACTAAGGTTGACGTGGTTATTAAAAGGTTATAGAACGCTAAAGAGCAAAAGTGTAACCAGTATAGTATTATGTACAGAAGATAGTAACGACTACGAACTGGAAAAGAATGAGTATTGAGAAGCAAAAGCTATAATGCTAGAAGCTATGATGAGAGTCGGTGCCATATACTTGAAAGAATTTGGAATGATCACTTAACGCGGATTAAATTTTCTCACGATAATCGATCGTATGTCAGTATTGAGGTATCGCCTTATAAGATCCTTGAGGAAAGACAATGTCGATCTCCCTTATGATAGGATGAAGTTGGAGAGCGCAAGATGCTCGGACCAGCAGTGGTCCAAAGGACCAAGGATATAATAGATTTAATCAGAGGACGGCTGGTAGTAGCCCAAGATGGGCACACGAAGTATGTTGATTTGACACAAAAGGACAAAGAATAGGAAGTAGGGGACCTAGTGCTGTTATAGGTATTCCCTTAGAAAGGATGGATAAGGTTCGGAAAGAAAGGAAAGCTAAGCCCATGAATTGTTGGACCCTTGGATATATTAAGACGTATTGGAAAATTAGCATATGAGCTAGCCCTAACCCCGAACATGTAGCAAGTTGTTAACGTGTTCCACATATCAATGTTAAGGAAGTGTAATTCGGATGTCAGACAAATAGGGGCATATAAGCGCATAGACATGCAACCAGATGTAACCTATATGGAGCAACCAGGAAGGGTTATAGATTGAAAAGGAACAAGTGCTTAGGAGAAGGGTTATCAAACTAGTCAGAGTTTGATGGTAGAACCACAATGTAGGAAAATTTACTTGAGAGTTAGAAAGTGCAATGCTAAGAGAGCATCCCTATTCATTTTCTATCCGATTCCGGGACGAAATCCTTTTAAGGAGGGGAGACTGTAATAACCCCAATTTTTGGAATTTTTGAAATACGGATGAATAGTAACTTTTGCTGATGATGCTGATTAAGGAAAATTATCAGACCACGCTATATAGGAGTACTGTTATGGAAATTCTAAGATCGTATTAGTATTCCATAAAGTAAATAAGTGTGTGTAAAGATCGTCAGAATCCAAATTCGAACACTTTGATTTTTCCCAAAAATCCACCAGATACCGAAAGAATTGAGTATAAGGTAACATGATTAAAAGGATTTAAATTCAAGGATTATAAGAGAGGATCATAAAAAGAATATAATGTATTGGGAAAGGTTAAGGAAACCTAAGTAATAAGATCCCGGGTATGATCCCTCAAACAATAAACGAGAACGAAAGTTAAACGAACCGTATAATAGATCAGCGGTCATTAGCCAAGTAATTAGGGGTTAATCAAAGAGGTTAATGGACGATGATGTCATCACACTAACAAGAAGAGGACAAGTGTGAGAGGGTGACATCACATGATGACCTAAGCATGACATAAGGGAAGGAGGTGTGGTTGATTAATAACCACACAATTTTTCATGGTTAAAAAGGTAATTAATCAAAAACAAAAGCTAGCAACCAAACAAATAACATAAATCAAAAAGAGAAGAGTTGACTTGCAAGAAGAAGCTCTCGGCCAAAACAAACACAGCAACGTCAAACTGCCATATCTCCTTCAATACTCACTCAAATGTTGTGTTCTATAGCTCGTTGGAAAGGTATTGAGATGGCCTACAACTCTTGTTCACAAGTCTCGTCCAAATAAGTAGGGTAAGACCCTCAGTTTTACAGTTCTTTAAATCGGAATTTTAGAAACTTCAAAGCCTAACTTTGTGTTCTTGATTTCTTTGGAATGATCAAGCTTGTAGGAGGCTTCCTAAGGCTTCCTGACAACTTAACACATCCCAAGGAAGGTATAAACATCAAACCCTAGCCTTTACTTTATTTGTTAGTAAGTTTAATTGTTGGTTTTGTGAAATGAGAAGCATAGATTGTGCTTATTAGTAGTTTGGTTTGATTTGGAAGTGTTTGGGTAATCAAAGCTTGATTATAGTTCATAGGTCTTGATTATGGTTGTTTGAGTTCAAAAACTTGGAGGTTATGGACTTATGTGATATGTTTTTGGTGAAGTTTTGTTGTATTGATGGTTATGAGTTGGTTGGTGGTTGATTGGAGTAGTTTAAACTTTGGTAATCGCGTAAACATAGCCGTCGTAATGTCCGATTTACTTTAAGACTGTTTTATTCTTAACAATCAGGACCCGTGAACTCACTGTTAGGTTTTGACCATTGCCATGATTAGATAGTTCATGTTACGAGCTTCATTTTGATATGTGGTTCGTTTGAATCTGATGTACGGTTTAGGAGAAACGACCGTTTTAAGTAACGGCGTTTCGCGACCGAACCATTACCCCTCGCCTTACTTTGAAACATAGGTTAAAGACCTTAAAGGACTAATTGGGGTATGAAACAATTATGTTAAGTGGACTAGGCAGTTGGTAAGGTACTCGCGAAAGAATCGCTTTAAAATTCTTAATGGTTAATTTATTAAAAATGGTGGAGCCGAGGGTACTCGAGCGACTTAAGTAAATCGTTAAACGCGAAAGCGAACGTTAGGACTCTAAATGGTTAAAGTCTAGTTTCTTAAGCGACCGGGGTTTAATTCCGACTTATATTGTTGTTCATAGGTTATCGGACCCACTCTAAGCTTAAGTTTATCCGGGAGCACTCAGGCAAGTTTTCTACCCGTATAACTGTTGTTGTGATGTATATGTGTATATGCATTATCTTGTGATAGATGCATGATTGTTATTAGCAAATTCTTGCGATATATTGGAGCATGTGATATGGTATATATGCATGTCTGTTTTGTAATCTTGATATATATATCTGTTGGTTCAAATGCTTATTAGTTGCATAATATCTATGCTAGAGATAAGCAGTAGTTGCGTATATGATATATATAAAGTTATATATATATTGATATAGTTTTTAAAACTATTAATCCAATAAGGTTTATTCGATAACTTTATATTATTTAATGAATATTATTTTGAATATTCATTCGAGGGCTTATGACTCCGTTTATCTTATTAATGAATATTATTTTGAATATTCATTCGAGGGCATATGACTCCGTTCATTTTATTAATGAATATTATTATGAATATTCATTCGAGGGCTTATGACTCCGTTTATTTTATTAATGAATATTATTTTAAATATTCATTCGAGGACTTATGACTCCGATTATTTACTAAGTAATATTCTTTATTTTATTAAAGAATAATGTTTCGATAATCAAACTTATTTTTGATTATTCAAATAAAGATAGTACTTTGGTATAAGTATATGTTTGGTTATTTAATCCCCATTTCAAGTATGAGTTTTAACACTTCTACTTCGATTATTTTTATAGAGATTATCCTTTTTGGGAATATTATTCAAATAATAATATTCAGACATTTTCTAAATATATTGGGACTGATTTACTTTATTAAATCAGCATTACTCCGAACACTCTTTAAAGTGTTTTCGAGTCTTCAAAATGATTTTTAAAAGTTAGAGCGGATCCCAAAACTCATTTTTATATTTAAGATCTTCCTTTTAAAAAGGGGATTTAAATACTCGCTCAAAACCTGAGGGAACCGACTCTATGGTGTATTTTATATTCGCAACAAGGTTGCAGTTTTGGTAAATGAATTGATTACTTACCCAACGTTCGGGAAGTAAGTCCATCTATCGAGTCGGCATAAGCAACATGGACTCAGGGGGCGTCCATGATAGTGTAAGTGGCTTAGTGGGAGTCCATCAAATGCATAAGTGGCTGAGTGGCAGTCCAGCATAAGGTCCTATTGCGGCCAGGGTGATGACCAGTGGGGAATTCGTCCATATACTAGTAGAAAATGTTACTTATTGGTATCTTTGCCTGATCAGCAAGATATCAGGTTTATGCCAAGGTTTTTTCCTTTCCAAATTCATTAGATATTGCAACTCTGTTTATAATTTTCATAACAGAGGTTTTCAAGGAGTGTATGAAATGTATATATATATAAGTGTATATATATATCGGGACTTAATGAAGTACCTCGTATCTTTATTATTTATAATGATATTCAAAGATTGAATCTATTCAAATCTTGTCTTGTAGTCTCATCAGTGTGATGAACTTTTGAAACTGATTATAACTTGAACGGTGATAGTTCAAGTAGTATTTGGAAAAGATATAAGTATATTGGAGTATCTTGTAACTTCATCTTTTAAACTTATATCTGGTTAATGATTATCTTATGCATGACAAAGATTTTCACAAAAACATTGAGACAAGGTTAGATATATGATATCACCTTGCAACGATATTTTTATAAAGTTATAAACTGGAACTCTGTGTATATTAAGCATGGAAGAGGACTTCCAAGATTTTGAAAAGTATATAAGTATATATACTGAATATTTTGCAACTTCGTCGCATTAAGATATCAAACTTGGTTCATTTCTTCTTAACCAAGACTTTCATGAGTACTATGAGAATGCTCATATACTGTTAATTATTATACATTTATTTCGGTGAGCTTGTTGCTCTCCCTTCCTTTCTTCTTCATCACACAACAACAGATAGAAAAGATGAACATGACCAAGCTCCCGATTCGCAAGCGGTTAGGAAACGTTCCATAGTTTCCTGTAGGCGTTGATGCCGTTATAGCCGAGGTAGGATCTACCAATAGGCTAGGCTTTCAACTTTTGATGTACCAGACTTATGTATATTTATGAATTGTAATAATGGCAAAGAAATGTAAATTTATTCAGAAACTCTTTTAAGGTGTAATGGCATTTAATTGTGGAATAAAGTGACTTGTATTATTTTTTTTGATATTCATCTCTGAGACTATAACTTGTGGTGTGTGTGTATATTATGGGGTCACAGTATGTAGCAGTTGGTTGTTTATTAAGATTACGTGTTATTATGCGAAATGGAACTCGTGACAACCCGGATCCCCGACCCCGGATTTGGGGGTGTTATATTCAAGTATAGGAATGGTTCCGTTTGAAGCTCTTTATGGTAGGAAGTGCAGGTCACCAGTGTACTGGGAAGAAGTAGGTGAAAGAAAGATTTATGGACCTGAATTGATTCAACAAACAATCCAATCCATTGAGATTTTTAAGAAATGATTAATAGCAGCCCAGGATCGATAAAAGAAATATGTTGATTTAGGAAGAAACCAAAAGGAATTTGAAGTTGGGGATAAAGTCCTGCTTAAAGTGTCACCTTAGAACGGAGTGATGAGGTTTGGAATGAAAGGAAAGTTAAGTCCTAGATATCTTGGTCCCTTTGAGATTTTGCAGAATGTAGAAGCTGTATCTTATCAGCTAGCGTTACCACTAGATCTTCAGTATATACATAATGTTTTTCATATTTGAATTTTAAAATCTTATCATTCTGATAACCGTCATGTTCTTGCCTATGAGCCAATAGAGGTTTAATAGGATTTGATGTACGAAGAGCAGCGTTTCTAGATTGTATATAAAAAGATTCAGAAGTTAAGAAAAAATAAAATCAATATGGTGAAGATAATATGGAGAAATCATTCGATAGAGGAAGCTATACATGGGAATTCGAGGAAGAAATGCGAAAGAATTACCCCTCACTATTCTCTAACCGCGCTCATTCCGAAAAGGAATCCTTTAAGAGGGAGAATGTGACGTCCAAGAAATTCCAAGTAAGAAAATTAGTACATTATGTTATTTTTAAGAATTTTTTTCATTGGAATTATTTATTTTAGAATTAAAGTACTCGAATAAGGGATGCGAGTGCGAATAACATTTAATTTATTAGGAATAAAATAATAATCGAGAGCCGATGAAGTTAGTATTATTTTTATAATTAATAATGCTATAAATTTTCCTTTAATTTATTCACCATTATGTACTTGTGGTAAACTATAATGGGTATGCGACTAAATTTCGGTAAATAATTGCTAATCCTATAGCTTAAAATGTTATTCTTCTATCATTCTTCAATTATTAAAAATTTATATTATACAATGTTTTATTGAATTTGATACCGTTTCGTGCTAGCCAATATTAAGTAAATAAGTAAGATTATTATTTTTATTATATTATTATTATTTTATTTTATTTTTAGTAAGAACCGACAATCTAATATTTAAATTATTGGTTAGTTCCTTCTTTCGTTTATATTATAGTAAATAAACTTTTCCTAGCAAGGGCATTCTAATAAATTTATTGTGTTCTTTTTATAAAATTTTAGAAAGTAGAGATGATTATAGAGAAATGGAGAGAACTGTTTATTAATTATTTTTTTTGAAAAATCCTCCTATAATATATTTGAGAATTCTCATCCCCTTTTCATAACCCTAAATTAGAATACCCCCTAAACCTTGATTTTCTGTAAAAGAAAATTGATTATATATATTTGGAAGCATCGAGGAATATTTTGGTAAATAATTAAAGTAGGTAAGAGATTAAGTTTGGTTTGTGGTTTGATAAAGAAAGATTAACGGTGATCAAGAGAACCATATTAATTTGGGTGGAATAATTGGATTTGGGAGGAGAAGATTCAATTATTATTAACCTTTTTTTAATTAAGGTAATTAAACTCTTCATTAATCTTTAATTTTTGATCTTGAATATTTGATTTGTTTGGCAATGGGTAATTTATATCACCTTACTAGTTTTGTATAAATATAAATGTGAATGTTATGGCTAATTAGTTCTTCATTGAATCCTTTTATTTTTATAAACCCTTAAAAAAGAGAATATATTTATTCAATGTTTTGCCTAAAATACTAAATTAGGGTTGAAATGTGCTTTTATTGAATAAACACATAATGATAGTTTTATTAGAAAGATTTTGGTTGTGAGAGATGGAGGAGTGTGTATGGGTATTTAATTATTAGTTGGTGGCCGGAAAATCAGAAAACCACCGTTGCAGCATTGGAGGTGGAGATGGGGAATGGTTCAGGTCAGATTGAAGGTGAAGAAGGAGAGGGATTGATGAGGTTGTCGTTGTTATGTGTGGTGCTGGTGGGATCGGGGGGGGGTGATGATGGTTGTGTATGTATTTCGTGTGTGTATATTCTATGTTTGTGTGTGTTATTATGTTTGGTGTTGGTCGGAAAATGGCGAATCCACCACGGACGAAGGTGTTGGCGTTGTTCTATTAGAAAGGGATAAAGATGGAGGAAAGAGAAACGAAAGCAGAGAGGACCGGAGTTTGGCTGGAAAACGAAATCCGGGTCGAATCTGAGAAATCTGTTTGGGTGAATGGATAGATCAGGTAATGGGAATGTGAGACTGTAAGAAAATTCGAGGTTGGAGCTCACTGGATTTTGGCCGGACCACCGCCGAACAGTGGTTGCCGCTGGTGGCCGCCATGGTCGCAGGATAGTAATTTAGTAATTCTATTAATTGAAATATTTTTTAAAAAGAGGACTAATAATAATAGAATTCTCTTTTTGTGTATTTTATTTCTTTTAAATAAAGTAAAATTGTGTTGGAGAGTAATTTAATAGAAATTGAGATGTATTAAAATAATATTTTTGTATTACTAAATTAATGAGAAGGGTGAAGGTGGAACTAATATTTTGTTAGTGAGTTGAACCTTAAAATTTTTAGTGGACTCGAAGAATATTAAACTACATTTGATTATCAAAATTATCTTAATATAAGCAGATACTTGATTTACTAATAAAATAGTAAATAATCGGAATTATGTTATGAGAAAATGGGGAATTTAAATATTAAGAATTATATCAATGAATAAAATAAGAAAATAATATAGAATGGAATTTTACTTCTTTTTACTCGAACTTTGGAAATTTAGTGGAAAGAGATACATTAATTATTGAATAATCGATAAATAGAATTTAATGACAGTAATCTTTATCATTATTACTAAAATATTTTGGTTAATGATTATTTTAAATAATCTACATGGAAAATTTCATATATCGAAAAGGCATTCTTTTGTGAGTCGTGCGTTACTTTTGGACCGTTAAATGAATATTTTAGGTGTACGGTGTAGTGTAATATTTTTAATCAAAAATCATATTTATAAATAAATAATAATTTCTAATGTGGGATATTGTCTTCACTTAAAAAGAGAGAGAGTATTTTAATAGTTATAATTTGGGGACAAGTGTAACATTAGATTAATATGATTTATTTGATAGTTAATAAATATTTTGACTGGAGTTTATTATTTTAGAAAATATTTCCACTAAATTATCTTGGCGTGATTTATTATTATAGAAATTTCCCGAGGTACGATTAAATAAACCGAGAAGGTGAAATCTCGCTGCTAGTACGAGAAATATCGGAAACAAGGCAAGTTTACTCTACTCCTTTTCCTATTTTTGACATATATATATATGTTGTGATATTGATGGTGAATATTTACGAATTTATTACTTGAGCCCTCACTAATGGATATTTTCCTTCGACGAAATTTTTAATGCAAGATCCCTGGTTAAATCCTTTGTTTGTCACAAAATAATAATATGTGTTTTTCTTACATAACTATTCCTATCATCCAGAACAGTTAATTCATTTCCTATCAGATGAATATAAATTTCTATGTTCAACTAAATTATTCCATAGTCTTACATCGATTCATCATTCAGATCGATTATTTAATTTCTCTCAAATTTTAAACTATCTTTTATCAATTCATTGTACCCTTCTAAAATTCATGAATGATAAATCAAATAATTATTCTTTCTTTCTATTCCTACATAAACTCCTTTGAATCTATTTATATTTTGGAACTATTCAGGATTTTATTTGACATGATTATTCTCATCATTTGAGATAATCCCTGCGCTTAAAGTTTATCAATATATTGTTCATATCGATACCAAAGTATTATTCTTATTAAATAGAGACTGGTTCATTGTTCGATCAAGAATATGTGATATTATTTCTAAATATTCATGTGATATGATGCGAGAATTGAATTGGGATGTGTTCATCTATACTGGTCAACGTGGAATTTGACCCACAGTAATTATTGACAGTCCGATCTGTGGACATGCTATTCGGCTCGAGTGCAGCCGAGGGTTAAGATGTTAACCCTTTTGTCATGCTAGCACGTGTGTTAGGCGTTCTTACGACGAGCCGTGATCGGGTGGGCGTAAGATTTATAAGAGAATTGTACACTATGTTTGTTAATCGCATCATTGATGTACCGGGGATATACAATGACCTGTTATTCTTGAATTAAGTGGCATAATGCCTGATAAGGGTTTCTTTGTTGAAATTGTAAAGTGTTGTTGATCATTCCTTATAGAATTTATAATTCTATTCCTTTTGACCCCATTATTATTAACTTACAATTTTTCAGTCATTTATACTTGTACTGAGCACTCGGTTGCTCACTCGTGCTATTCTTTGTATATTCCAAAAAACGGTGAAGAATGAAGACGATGGCATATGTGATCAAGAAAGGCAGAGGAAAGAAAAGGAGCATGTTCGTTGTGGCAGCCTATAGCCTTCGAGCTAAACCATATAGGTATTTTTAAAAAATATTCACCAATCTTTAAAATATTAAAAAAATATATTTTAAAATCCTGAAAATACTAAATACAACCAAATACGATCATATTAGATAAATACAACCGATTTCCATTGAAATAAAATATTGGACAGGCGGGAAATTTTCCTCCCCGAAAATTTTTACAAGTGCGAAAAAATTACTTACATATCTAAATATGAAATTCAATCGAAATCAGTTGAATTTAGGAGTGTCAAATAAATTTAATTGGAAGGAACAAATTATTTTCTAAAATGAGGTTTATATTTTAGACGTGGGCACTGCTATTCTAATTAGATTTTGTATGAACCTAATAGCAATTATTATGGCTCTTGAACTAAAGGTATCTACAAATAATCATGTACTAAGATGTTATGTCCTGTCTTAAACAATGTCTAACTAGATATTACATACAAAATAACTATATTTTAATATCATTACACTTTAGTCGGAAAGATAAATTTTTTATTAAAAAGTTAAAAATTACTTTTAACCATGCAAATATAATGTTCTACAGATGTACTAGCTCAAATGCAGTTAGCTAAAAATAAATTTGAATTACTAATAATCTACAGAGTGACCGATGATTGTTGGAATAAATGATATTAAGTGATATGTTTACGACATAACATCTCCGGCGAATGATAGATTGTTGTACGGTGTATTTTGTGTTCTCTACTCTTTTAGTACAACAAAGTGTGTTTAGGGGAATAATAATAGCACCAGTCTTTATACAATTTTTGTATATTGAAATTAATATTTAATTATAGCCTTATTTTTTACTTTGAGTAACTTTGCTAGTCAGATTGGTTTATAGTCATATATGTGGTTACAACATGCTTATGTTATATATTTATACTAGCATATAACCCCTGTACGCACTGATTATAATATTTGTAATTTTATAATTTTAATAATTCATTAAAATAAATTAAAAAAAATAAATATATATTATTTATATTAATGAATTTAAAATATTTACATATTATTTTGAATCTATTATATTATGGAAGCATTCAAAATTTAGATAGTTAAAATTTTAAAAAGTCCTCATATCACATCACATAGATCGCTTTGGTGTAAGAAGGACG
Source organism: Apium graveolens (assembly GCF_009905375.1). Taxonomy (NCBI): domain Eukaryota; kingdom Viridiplantae; phylum Streptophyta; class Magnoliopsida; order Apiales; family Apiaceae; genus Apium; species Apium graveolens. The sequence goes on along the minus strand of NC_133652.1, from coordinate 285,684,839 downwards.
GAGTCTCAATAAGGGTGGTGTACGTCGATGATTTGATATTGAATTTTTTTTAAAAAAATTATTTGTTTCTCGATTTATTAATTTTTTTGTTAAATTATAATTTAAGTTATTAAAAATAATTTTGGAAGTGTTTGGTTTCCGACAAAAGAGGGAAGAAAAAAGTAGAGTTCAATTAGAAATTAAGTTGGACAATAATTCATAGAGTTCGTAGTTTTATTAGATACATAATTTATTTATTTTTAATTAAATAATATTTTTTTATTTTATTTTGGAAGATATTAACATATTTTTTACGAATATTTTAACGAAATGAAACAATGTTTCGCTTATAATAGTATAATATAGATAGATTAATTAGTTTGTTATCTTATAATTTAAATTACTAAAATTAGTTTTGGAAGTATTTGGTTCCGTACAAAAAAGGTAAGAAAGAAGTTGAGTATGATTATAAATTAAGTTTGTAGTTATGTTAGATACATGATTTAATTTTTTAATTAAATTATATTTTTTAAACTTTGCTTTTGGAAGTTATTAACGTATTTTTAACGATGATATTAACCAACCGACCAAATGAAACCACGTTTCTCTAATAATAAATTATAAATAACAATAAATATATATTGTTTAGATTAATGAATTTAAAATATTTACATATTGTTTTGAATGTATTATATTATGGAAGCATTCAAAATTTAGATAGTTAAATCTTAAAAAGTTCTCATATCACAACCGATAAATGGCTTTGCTGTAAGAAGGTGCGAGTCTGAATAACGGTGGTATACATGGATGATTTGATATTGATTTTTTTTAAAAAAAATTATTTGTTTCTCAATTTATTAATTTTTTTGTTATATTATATGTTATTTAAAATATTTTTGAAAGTGTTTGGTTTCCGACAAAAGAGGCAAGAATAAAGTTGAGTGCGATTAGAAATTAAGTTGGATAATAATTCATAGAGTTCGCAGTTATATTAGATACATGATTTATTTATTTTTAATTAAATTATATTTTTTTACTTTATTTTGGAAGATATTAACATACTTTTTAGGAATGTTTTAATCAAATGAAACAATCTTTCGCTTATAATAGTATAATATAGATAGATTAATTAGTTTGTTATATTATAATTTAAATTACTAAAATTAGTTTTGGAAGTATTTGGTTCCCTAAAAAAAGGTAAGAAAGAAGTTGAGTAATATTAGAAATTAAGTTCGATAATAATTCATAGAGTTTTTAGTTATGTTAGATACATGATTTAATTTTTTAATTAAATTATATTTTTTAAACTTTGCTTTGGGAAGGTGTTAACGTATTTTTAACTGAAGGTGTTAACCAACAGAGCAAATGAAAACATGTTTGGCTTATAATAATACAGTATATATATATATATATTAAGCCAATAATATATATATTTATTTATTTTGAGAAAAATATAATTTTCTTTTTGATCCAATAATTTTAAAATATATATTTTTTATTTTTACACACTTTTTATTCTACTAGTTAAAATGTATTTTCATATTTTTTGGTCTTTTCTTTTGTTAAAGTAAAAGAGTTCTTACCACACATTTGGGACATGATATCTTACTAACTTATGTTTATGTTTGTGGTAATGGTAAAGGCATGGCCTCAGATGTGTATAATATGCTCCACATAATTACACAAGAGCACACATATTTTACCACTCAACCTTCAAGAATTTTTGTTCAAAATTTGGAGATATATATAATGAACTATCTACTTGCACACAGAATAGTGTTGGTACCTCCTAAAATTACCTAAACTATATACCATTTAGTGGGGAAACGTTTTTTACTTCCATTGAATATTGGTGGATATAAGAAAATGTAATAACATCTAATATTTGGTCCACATCAATTGTTGGTTTGAAAGTTGTGATTTTCTAAAAATTGCAACCAATTCCTCTTTTTTCTTGTTTATCTTGTTCTAGAATATTATATGATTAACGTGTTCATACTGGTTTTTCAAGAAGCTCTGTACAGTAACAAGGCAAGGAACTTTGTGAAAATTCTTTAAAATTAGGAGAAGCTATTTTCATAGATTATATACGTGTGTGCTGGCTGTACTTGTTAGATTATAAAGTTTGAGATGTAGTAGATTTATCATTTATGTAACAAATTATATAATTGTACAATCTATTACATACTTTCCAAAAGTAGCTTTTCATTTTTATGTGGTAAAATGTTGCATTAGCTTGTAAAGATGGTTGAACAATTTGTTTAATATTTCACTAGCTTGTATACAATTGTTACATTAACCAGTAAAGTGTTAATTACCTTAAAAATACTATTGAAACCAACAAAGAGTGGGCCCATATAGTAGGGTCCACATGCCATATGAGCATGCCACGTCTTTACTATATGTGGGGTCCACATGACACGTTAGCATAATGTGGAGCCCTTGTGGGACACAAAATTTTTTTATAACACTCTAAGTTAACTTATATCTATGTTAGGATTGTTTTATGTTACCATAGTCTCTAGAATTATCCAAACTTGCATGTTATAATGGGGTAAATATGTTATCTTAGATACCCTAATGTATTAACAAAAAAGCTAACATAAATTTTATGTTATCATAATTTATTTTTGGCCTTTAATAACAATTTAGGGGTCCTTTGTAACATTCTTTTTATTACATATGGCTATTTTTGGTGTAGTGGATATTCTTAATTTATTGTCAACAAAAAGATCAAGCAAGGTGTTACACATGTAATTTAACATATGTCCTCAAACTATTTTATCTATGTGACACATCTTTAAATATCTCTTCTCTTGTAAGATGCTAGGCCCACTGACATTTCAACTTAAAGCACTTCTTCGTCCTAATTTATTAAGTAATTTGTATAATTTATTCACGGTTTCTTCACAGTTAAAATATTTTTAGAATATGTATTAATTTGACTTTCTAACCTAAAATATAATTTTAATAAGTCATGTATGTTTCATATATAACTGGTTAGTCTCTCAAACATAAAATATAATTTTAATAAGTCATGTATGTTTCATATATAATTGGTTAGTCTTTAAAACGTAACTCGTTTCTACCTTGTTCTACCACCTGAGAAGATTACCATTACATTACAGTATATAACCAAATTTTTGTTGGATCTTACTCACTTCTAGATTATATTTATGGCTTTAGAATTTTTGGGGAGGGATGAGATGGTGCGGTTTTTAAAGTTATAACTATTTCTACTGATATATATATATATATATATATATATGCCATCCGTTTTAATTGAAAAGCTCTAAGTTTATATATAGTACTTATACATATTTGATATAAATTTGTAGGTTTTATGAGCAAATTACCGGTTGGTCAATTTAAGATCAAAATTATACAATAGCATTTGGTAGATTATTGCTCTAACATTGTAATTGTTTCGAAATTTTAACAAGCTTTGTAGATATTTCAACACTGTACATAAGATTAATGAAATTATTTATTTTCGAAGACATCATACGTGAGTTCAACTCAGTCACCATGACTTCGTAGCAATGTCTTGTAAATCACTTACGATGAACTTATAGAAAGTCACTCACACTAAAAAAGACCAACTTAGAGCATACAAGAATGCATGGCCGGCCTATGATAGCTTTCTGACAAGTATTAGGTACTTGAAGTTCGAGATATTTTCGCTTCTACTAGGGCCGATTCCACATTATATTTTAACTTTGTCATTGCACCGAAATCTTATATTACATAACAATGATAGATGGACTGATTTATTAGTTTTAATGATAGACGGATAGATTTATTGAATTATATTATAATTGAGTTTGCATTATTGTTGTTATCGAGTCTGTAAATGAAATTAATTTTTAGAATTTATTTATTTTGCTGATAGGTTCAATATAATTATTTTAATTGTCGAATGTCTAGAAAGTGTATTTGATGGGTTTTTGTAATTTTTAAGAGAACGTGTAGGTGTTTAAAGTTGGTATGGTATGTGTTTGTGGTCGTGGAAAGCCAATTGCTGCACGAGAAAAGTTATGCAATCATTTTAGAGAGATGTGTAAAAAATAATGACTAACTAACCATTTATGAGCAACAAATACCTACCGAATTCATCCAATACCAAATAGATTTATCAAATACCCACCATATTAATACTTAAAACGACAACAACCTTAAGAAACGGGTAATATTTATTGGTTGTTATTGAGCTTTACTCAAAAAGTTACAGGTTCGATTATTTTCAATTCAGTCGTCGTTATATTTATAAAACGACCGATAATAAGATGACTTGTGAATTATTGCTCATTTTAATAATATTTAGGGGTTAGGGTAGAAAATTTAAAAATAATATTTAATTATAAAGAAACAAATCTAGTACGAAGAATGATGTTAAACGTGTGGTAATGAAAATAATCTAAACTGAATTTTTTTAACAAACGAGTTTTAATAGTTGTAGTTTATAATAATATATTTTTTGTTTTTTTAATCATACGAAACCCACAGCCGCTACCCTTCGGGTGCGCACCGGATAAACCCCACAGGCTCACGCAATAGTCCGCAAACCATGTGAGCCAAGGTAAACCGCATTTAAGCCATAGGCTCTGCCTCACGAGGCATAATAATAAATTATCCTCCCGTAGGATTCGAACATTTGACAAAGAGGATAGTTATCCCCTATTTGACCAACCGAGCCAACGGTTGCGGGTACTTTATACTACTATTTAATCACGATACTAAAAGATATTTTAACGGATATATTTGAACTATTAAGAAAGAAGTTAACATTAAAATATCGAAGATATTATCTCATTATTATCTACAAAACATAACTATTTTAAAGCAACAATACTATATTTTTTTAATATCATTATTTCTGATATGTCGATATTTACTTTTAAATATTAAAGCAACATTATTATATTTTTTTAACAAAATATATTTGAAATTTATTGAATAAACCCAATAAAAAGTTCTCAATTACAAAAAAGAAATAATATTATCCACATAAAAAAATTTTCCCAAAATATGGGGCGCCCACTTAAAAATTAGAAATTTTGGTAAATTTTGGTCGTGAGTTTTAAACGAACCTGTTATTAACGACCAATAAAATATAAGATCTGTTAAAATTCATTACAAAAAATTCAACTACAATGTATGTTCAATCACTATTACTTATGTTGAATATTTTCTTTTTCACCAAACCCAATAATTTACCTTAATTTTTTTTAAGCAAGCTAGGCCCATTATGTATGTTTCGACTTTAAATGTAAAATTAAATAAAGTCAATAAGTAAAAAAGCAAACATAACAGTAATACCGTCTAACCAAAATTAAATAACAGTTTAGAATCCCCACAAGAAAAAGATTTATAATGCATGACACACAAATATTTTATTTAAATGATCTAATTTAATAAAAGTTATATTTATTTTTATATACGTATATGTTTACGAAGCTTTTATTAAAAGGGATTCAATTTGAAAAATATAAAGAAGAGAAAATATACTCTATTACATTTTATTAAACGGTAGTTGCACTAGATAATTTTGAAAAATAAGGTGATTTATGGTTGAAAATTACAATAAATTACGTATTCTAGTTAATATTTTTTTTATAATTAATAGAGAGAATTACATTTTACATCCCTTAATTTTGACCCAAAATCAATATTGTATACTTATTTTTATAAACTGTAGTTTGCATGCCTTGAAACCGGATGCTTGAAACCCGATACAAATATCATCCTTTTTGCTTAATTTTGTTATTGGGTGAGGAAAAAATAGGAATTTCAACTTTAAAAATTAATTAACATATAATTTATCTATTCTAAATTTTATTTAAAATTGAAATTTATATATTTTTTCTATTTTTGAATTTTCGAGTTATACTAATAATTTCAATTTCAATTCTATTATGTGGCGTTAATTTGAAAATTTTGAGTCAAATAAATGAACTTGTAAAATGTATATTTAAATTTAAATTTTAATTATATATTAAAATTTAGTAATAAATTCATTGCATCACTTATTTTAATTATTTGACGTAATTATCATTTAAGTGTATATTTAAGGAAGATAATTTATTATTATACATATTTTTAGTTTTTTTTGAAAGTATAACTACATAATTTTTTACATTATATATTAAAAAACATGTTTTACCCGTCATTATTTTATTTGTAACCAATGGGTACCTTTTGCATTCGAATTAAAAGTTTCGGGTAGCAAACTACAATTTTTGAAAATATGTATAAAATATTAATTTTGGGTAAAAGATAAAGGATGAAAATTAATAAATATAATACTATTAAATAAAATAAAATAACAAAAAACAAAATTTTAAATATTTGGGCTTAGCCCATTATACATTAATTTGGGTCTACTGGCTGGCCTAGTACATTGGGGTGGTCAAGGGTAATTAGGTATACATAATTAAAATCCACGCACCAACCGCCAAATTTTGGGATTATTATAAGAGAGTAAATTCTATGGAGTCCACCTTTTAATTGGACTCCTCGGAGTCCATTAATATTCTGGAAATAAAATATCTTCTAAAACGTGTTATCTTGTAAAACATGTTTCATAAATATCATTACTTCAATAAAATCATGCAAATCTCATTTATTTACAAGTACAATATGTATGTTCTGCAATATGATATGTTATGCAAACTAAGCATGTTTTGTAGAAATAATATATTTTACAACGTTCTACTTGTAAAATTTATGCAAGTTGCAAGATTTTCAATAAAATTGTGATATTTGTAGAATATCATTCAAAAAATAATATGTTTTGCAACAATTTAAGCTATATTTTACTTGCAGAACATATATGGACTCCAAGGAATCCAATGAAATAGGGGACTCATAGAACATAACTCTATTAGAAGATAGTATACATGATTCTATGGAGACCACTTTTTTTGGAGACTTTGAAGACCACTTATGTTCTGCAAGCAAAGTATTGCAAAAAACATTGTAAAATATATTATTTTGTGAATCATGCTCTATAAAATATTTATTTTATTCAAAATCTTAAATATCATATATGTACCGCATGTAAAATATTCCAAAAATATTTTATTCTGCAAAACATGTTAAGTTTGCGGAACATTTTGTTTAGCTTGCAAAACATACAAATTTACTTATTAAACTTAAATGATCTTCAACAATTTTAATGAATTACTGATACTTGTAAAACATCATCTGTTTACATTGGTGTTACCAAGTATAGATCTTACTCTTTCACCTACAACTACATATTATGTACATTTTAAACCAAATAGAAAATGGATGAATCTTTTCTTAACCAGAATTATTTTATTATCCACCTTATAATCTGTTCTTCTTAATTATGTAGTTGTTAATCGAGTGTTCATTTTAATTCAAATGTTTACATTAAAAATTTTCAATTAATTCGTATTTTCAATGAGTAGGATGAAGACAAGGAAATTTGAGGCTTATGGGATAAATGTACATCTAGTGATTGCCAACAAATCAAGAAAGGAAGACGAGGTGATTTTTTTTTAAAATTTTATCATAGATATTTTTTAATTAAATTTTCTTTCATTTATTTAAGAACATTATTATATCATACCACAGTTTTTTTCCTTAATTTTTTGTTCTAACAATTATTTATTTATGTTTGGTCATGATTTGCCGGGTAACTTGTATTTTGTCCCCAGTTTACCTAGGTATGTTTCACCTTTTAACTCTTTTTATTTAAATTTATTGTTGGGGAAGTTTTATCCTTTCTTTTAATAAAAACTTAATTCAAAGAGTATGAAATATACTACTTATAAGAGTCTATGAACATGAAGAAGCGGCCGCTCATACTTCTGATCTTGCTGCTCTCAAATATTGGGGACTCACTACTCCACTTAATTTTCGTGTACTTAACCCCTTCATCTAGTGGTTTAAAAATTATATTTGCATTTTATTTCATAGTCAATACATTTTGATAAGTTTCTTTTTTAATAATATATATGGTTAAAATTTACACATCGAATTATACCAAAAAGAAATTGGCAAAATGCAAAATTTTACAACGGAGGAGTATGTAGCTACTCTAAAGAGAAACAAGCTGTATATTCTCTCCGAGTTTCAAAATATAGAGTAGTATTCAAGTAATATTTTTAACCCTATTTTACCATGATATTTAGGAAGAGTTTTCAATTACTTTTTGAACAAACTCAACAATATAAATGATGCATGTTTATTATGACATTTATTTACCAATTGTTTTTTGACATTTTTGATATGCATTCTTAGTTTTTGATACTTTTTTTTTCTATGTGATGTAGTACAAAATTAGATCTTAAAGATTACTAAAATGATATTGTGTGACAAAATGCATTTTATTCATTTCATTTTATTATTCGAAATCAAACAATAAAATTAAGCAAGTTTATTATGATATTTCTGAATATTATAGTAATTACTATTTATTATGTGACATGAGTGGAAAAACTCATATATATATATATAAATATATATAAGGATTAATGTGAATACCACTTTGTCTGTACAAGACCCAATACCCAAAGTTAGGCAAAAACATAAGCCTTGGAAAACGAGCGGCAACCATAACAATGAAAATGAGGGTAGACTACTTTGATGCTAAGAAATTCTACTTATAATTATTTTATTCACCTTTCAAAACAAAACCACTTGAGAATTAGACATGACGGTGAACACATTCTTAAATGCTAGGGATATCTCCAGCAAATATGTAGCCAACGAATGCTAAAAAAAGTTTTCTCCGTAATGATTTTCTCGAGGATATTGTTTTCATCCACTTCCCAATCAACAATGCTCGAAATTTGGTTCCCTAAGTATTAAAGGAGTGCCAAGGAAGCATACGAGGCGATTAAAATAAGAAACCCGGTGTAGTGGAAAAGTGAAAAAGGGTAGAGTTCAAACGTTGAAGCGGAATTTGAGTACCTACGTATGAACAAAATAGAGAAACTAGAGAATTTTTGGAAGAAAATAAATGGTCCTGTGTGACCAATATACGCGCTCTAGACGAAGTGGTCAAAAGAGACATACATCGTCAAGAACTTACAGTGATCAGTCCTTAATAGTGTTTACAGATAAAATCAATTATAGAGCGGTTTGATGATCGGGAAATGATGTGATATGGGAATGATAGTGAAGTAAGCTATCAGATCGATAAAAGCCCATGAAGAGAGACTAAAGGGACAAAATCAGAATCAAGGAGGTCAATTTTTATTTATGACGAATGAATTCACTAGTACAAAAAGTACTTTCTGCAACGTAGTTTTAGTGTCGGTTCTTTAAAGAACCGACGCCTAAAGGTATTTCTTACGTCAGTTGCAAGATTGATCGACGCAAATAGGTATATGTGCACGATATTTGGTGTCAGTTATTAATTTAACCGACGCTAAAAGTGTTAATAGCGTCGGTTCTGTAAGTAACCATCGCTTAAAAGTATTTATGGCGTCGTAGTTTACAATCGAAGCTAAAAAGTATGCTTTATGCTACGGGTTTTAATTTAACCGACGCTAAAAGTATTAGAGTAAAAAATTAATTGGACGAGGGATGTCACGACACTGAAGGTGTTCTTTTAAATTTTTTATTTTTGTATTATCATTTTTTAATCACATATTTATCTATTTATCATATGTATCTCACAATCTTTTTTAATTTGAGTTATGATATATTTGCTAAAGTTAAAAGACTTCCAAAAATAATATTTCTTTTTGTTTTTTTTTTATATCGAAATGTTAAATAAAATAAAAGTAATAATATTTCTATGTTGTTGATATTCACACAATATTGAATTTTATTTACTCTGTTTCGAAAATAAATGTCCACTTTTATGAAAAAAAATTTGTTTCAAATTAGTTGGCTACTTCAACTTTTCAATTAATTTTTAAACACTAATCTCTAGTTTTATTTTCCAAAATCTATTCCATGTCACACATCTTCAATTTATATTATTTATATTTTTAATATCAACTTTGTTTCACAAAATATATTTTTTTAATACAATTTTTTTTGATTGTGTATTTAATACAATTAAAATTGATACAAGTATTACTTTTATATAAACATTGACTTTCTTAATATACGGAATTTTATGTAACTCAAACTTAAAATTTTTTTATAAAGAAAAAAATAATGATATTTTTGCACCCGTCATATATTAATTACTCTTTTTCATGGACAATTATATACGCGACGTATATAATATAGCCTTTTACATCTGTCCTTTTTTAACCGTCATATATTATAAGTCTTATCTTGACTGTTGTATATATTATTCTTAAAATCAAACCATTAATTTTTTACCTTATAAATCTATATGGCAGCTTTTATTAATTTAAAAAATATTAAATTAAAAAAAACATACTCATTACATCATGTGGTTTACAATCCATCCTATAGTTAGTAGTTCATCCCCAAATTAGTTTCTCTCCACTGTGCCCTACATCTACATCTTCTCTGTGATAGTTCCCGATTGAAGAGCTTGAAACTTCTACACTCCTTCTCAGGTCTCTCTCCCGCACTCTCCCTCTCTCTCACACTCTCCCTTTCTGGGACTCCCCGATATATACGTATATACACGCTCATATTACTTTTTTGCTTTGTTAGCCCTGCTTCACTGTAATCGGTAATCTCCTCCCTCTCTCCGGGTCTGTCTCTCCTTCTTCTCTCCCTCTCATATGCTTTTCCATATGCTTTTCTGACAGAAAGCTTTTCTCACTTCTCTATTTCATCACGTGAGGATGTGTCTTGTAATCGTTTGTGTATGTCTATGTACCTTCCCTATGTGTATTAGTTGAATGACTAATTTAATTGAATATTTGATGGTGAAGCTTTGTATGTGATGCATTGGATGGCTGGTTTGGCCGCAAATTTAACCAAGGTACAGTGTTGTCTCAATATTGATGTTTGATATGTTACGCTGGTTGCTAGATTGGTGAATTGTTTGTTGGATGTACTTGGTATAAGGCGGCAAGGTGCTTACATTTAAATACAGGCATATAAAAATACATCATACCAAAATTAGGAACAAAATACATTATTGTAACCAATGAAAAAATTTGCAACTAATCAACTAGAATTAATCACAAAAGAAGATTTATATACTGTATCTGTCCCTTCCCTCCTAAGACTTGAATCTTTAGTGTAGGAAGATGGAATTGTAGTTTACTAAAAGATCTTATAAATTGAAAGACTGCCACTCTCTAACCCTATCAAGTTCTGCCACTCTCCTCAGGCATACTTGTAATTTTGCTATATCCAAGTTCAGGAGAAAGGAACTCGGGGAAAATGGTTTGATGCAGAGATTATAGATTAATGGAACATGTTTTTTTAATCTTACATTTTAATCTTAGAATATGCTTAGTTTAAGGTCTAATAATTGACTTCACCAGGTGAGATTAATGCGTGGGCACCATAGAATTCGAAGAGAATTACAGCAATTACATTAGTGGTCCAAATTTATCAAATATATATAATAAAAAAAATTAATTTTAGCTTTCACTAGGTCCTACACCTAAATCACCGTGATATTGGACTTTTAGAAATGACTTTGATTGGAGGTGGAAAGCTGATTGTTAGTGTAGATCTTCAAGTTTATTATTATTCCTTTGATTTTTAATTGGTCAGGTGATCCTAATTCAATAATTATGGTAAATGAGTAGAGGGTGTATTGATGTGCCTTTTTTATGATGATAACTGTGCAAAAAGGGTTGGCACATATAATTATTTTTGATATATTATTTATTATATACTTATTAACTTTTATAACTAGGAAGCCAGCGTGCAGCAAATAAATATTGTTTATTGTAGCTGCAGGCTCCAGGCAAATTTACATTTTAAAATTTCTTTTAACCTCAAGTCTTCTCCTGCACCTATTTCAAAATCAAATTTATAGGAAGAACATAACATATTATTATTATTAACAAATAAAATAAGCAGTGATTACTATGTTAGTTATAATGTTACTGCCCGTTTTATTAATCACCTGAACTTAGCGCCCTTACCTTATGTAGTTATATAATTTTGTTCTTTTTTTGAAGATGTACTATAAGTTTGACGCAACCTGGCAGCATGAATTTCTACCTCCTATGTTTTGCATATTTATTTAAGTAGAGAATTAACATCCTGCAAGTTGAAAAATAGTGTAGGCTGGATAAAAATTAATGAGTAAATAGTTAGATGATGATTAATATATTATTTAGTCCTAGTTCATGTGTAAATAGGAAAACAACAAAAATAAGTAAAGTGTATTCTTAACAAACATGTAGATATATGGATTGGCATTGTTCATTTTAGGTGGAATTTGAGATAAAAATTAGTAAACTACTTATTGTTAGTTAAATTTAATGATTATTTTTAGGTTAATATTACTAAAAGATATACCAAATATATTTTTTGAGTTACAATGTGTCTTTGGTAATATATATGTTTATTTCTTTGATTTGTAGTTTTTACTTCCTTATTTTTGCAACTTGTCTTTACTGACTTGTCTATCATTTATTGTATAGAATTAAAAAATGGATCGTCGTACATGGATGTACAAATTATCAGGGGCGACCCATGAGTATATTAGTTGCGTCAAGCACTTCATTGAATATGCGGAGAAACATGCAAAAGGGGACATGATCATGTGTCCTTGTTACGATTGTTATAATTTAAAAAAGTTTCCTACTGTTGACACAGTGCGTGACCATTTATTCCGACGGGGTTTCATGGATGATTATACTAGGTGGATTTGGCATGGAGAGGGAATAAACTCTAGAACAACGGAGACATATACAAGGAATGATGAAAGTTTTGGAGATGGTAAGCCTGAAAATAAAGAAGATGACGTGGAAAATGATAGGGTTGAGGAGATGATCGAAGATCTTGAAAATTTTCTAAAGCACCATCCAAAAATTCTTGAGAGCTTGGTTGATTATTCCAAAAAACTCCTGTATCCACGGTGCAATGATCAGTTTACTAGGTTATCAACAACCTTGAAATTGTGCAAGCTTAAAGTGAAGAATGGGTGGAGTGACAAGAGTTTCACAGAAATGCTAAAACTTCTCGCTGACATAGTCCCTCAGAATAACGAGCTTCCCATTTCCACCTATGAGGCGAAGAAGATATTGTGTCCCATGGGTATGAATGTAAAGAAGATTCATGCTTGTCCAAATGATTATGTGTTATTTCGCCATGAGTATGAACATCTACAAACTTGTCCAAAGTGCGGAGCATCTAGATACAAGCGGGAGGGAAATTATTCTTCGAGTGTTGATAAAAAAAGGCCTCCTGCGAAGGTGCTGCGATATTTACCCGTAGTGGAGCGATTCAAACGCCTTTTTGTAAATGTCACTGACGCAAAGCTTATGAGGTGGCATAAGGAAGGAAGAAAATCAGATGGGATGCTCAGTCACCCTGGTGACTCTCCACAATGGAGAACCATTGATGGAAAGTTCCCGGAATTTGGCAGAGAAGTTAGAAATTTACGACTTGGACTTTACGCGGATGACATGAATCTGTATCGCACTTTAAGCTCTCAACATAGCACTTGGCTGGTTCTTCTGACAATTTATAACTTGCCTCCTTGGTTATGCATGAAGCGCAAGTACATCATGTTGACATTGCTAATCCCTGGTCCTAAAGAACCCAGAAATAATATCGATATTTATCTTCAGCCAATTATTGAAATATAAAGTTATTGTGGGATGAAGGTGAGAGGGTATAAGATGCATTCAGCCAAACAGATTTCACTTTACGTGCCATGATTTTTTGCACCATAAGTGATTTTCCAGGTTATGGAAACCTTTCAGGATACACTATCAAATGAGCTAAAGCGTGTCCGATTTGTGAAGATGCTACAATTGATCTTCGTTTAAATAATTGTAAAAAGAATGTTTATATGGGTCATCGTACATTTCTTCCCCTTAATCACCCATATCGTAAGAGGAAAAAGTCTTTTGACGGGACTGTCGAGACTCGAGTGGCTCGTTTACCATTAACGGGGAGTGAAGTTTTGGAACGTGTTAAAGATATTGATGTTATACTTGGAAAGTTGTATAAAAAGCCAACTTCAAATAGTATTTGGAAGAAGAAATCTATATTTTGGGATCTTCCATACTGGGAACACTTGCAAGTTAGACACTATCTGGATTTCATGCATATTGATAAAAATGTCTGTGAAAGCCTTGTCGGGATATTGTTGAATATACCCGGTAAGTCAAATGATGGAATGAAAGCTAGATTAGACATACAAAAGATGGGTATACGAGTAGAATTAGCACCACAACATTCAGGAAAGCGTGCATATCTACCTCCGGCTTGTTATACTCTGTCTAGAAAAGAAAAAATCAGCTTTTGTGAGTGTTTATCTAGTGTGAAAGTTCCATCTGGATATTCCTCAAACCCAAAAAACATTGTCTCAATAAAAGATTTGAAGTTGGTAGGAATGAAGTCACATGATTGTCACGTGTTAATGCAACATCTATTACCAGTTGTAATTCGAGGCATATTACCGAAGCATGTGCGATTGGTTATCACGAAACTGTGTTTCTTCTTCAATGCTATATGTAGTAAGGTGATTGATCCCATGACATTGGATACTTTGCAAGCTGATATAATAGTTACACTTTGTGAGTTTGAAATGTCTTTTCTACACTCATTTTTTGACATAATGGTGCATTTAGTGGTTCATCTTGTGAGAGAGATTAAAATTTGTGATCCGTTATATTTGTGGCAAATGTATCCTTTCGAGAGATTCTTGTGTATCTTAAAATCATACATGAGAAATCGACGTCTGCCTGAAGCTAGCATAGTTCAGGGGTATTCAGTTGAAGAGACTATTGAATTTTGTACTGATTATTTAGCATCTACCGATCCAGTCAGAATTCCAAGATCTCGGCATGAAGGAAGATTTGAAGGTCAGGGTACATTGGGACAAAAAATGATATGTTCGAGTGGTGAAATGCTTGATAGAGCCCATCTTTTTGTATTGTAACATATGACAGAAGTCCACCCTTTCTTACAAAAACACTTAGTTGAGATTCGACAAATGCATCCTTCTAAGAGTGGCAAGTGGGTTACAAATGAACACAATCGATCTTTTGTTAAATGGTTTAAAGATCGAGTAATGTCTCAATATTCAGAAAGTCATACCACCGTTTCTAGTACGCTAAAATGGTTAGCGTATGGGCCTGACATGCCAGTGAGATCTTACCAAGGATTTGATGTTAATGGGTACACTTTCTATTCACAGTGTCAAGACAACAAGAGCACTGTGCAGAATAGTGGAGTGTCTGTAGAAGCTTCTTCGACTGAATTTGATAGAGGCAATTCTATCATATTAGATATAAAGAAGTCATACTATAGTGTGATTGAAGAAATTTGGGAGCTTGACTATAAGGATTGTAAAGTTGCTCTCTTTCGATGTAAATGGTTCGATATCAAGCATGGCGTTCGGGTAGATGAGTCGGGCTTCTCTTTGGTAGATTTTAATCGATTTGGACATGAAGATGACGCATTCTAGATGGTCAATTGTTCTTGAAAGTAAGCGACGCATTCTTGGAATTGATAATGTGGAAGACGAGGACGAGTATTGTAAGATATATTTGATAATGTCATGGCTAATATGTTTTATGTTTAGCTTTCAGATCTTACGTGAACAGGATAAATCAGTACTTAACTGTTGATCAGTACTTATACTGGAAGTCAGGACTTAAGGATATCAGTACTTATATTATCAGGAGATAATCATCAGAAGATAGATATCAGAACTTAAGTGCTGAAGGACAATCAGATAAGGACAGTAGTTGATTAAAGGAAAGAAGATCGAGATAAACATAAGAAGAGATATGCATGAAGAAGGAATTTCGTGAAGAATGGAATACTTGGAAGATAAGATATCTGATTGATATATTTTAGGAAGCAGAATTATATTCCATATCAATTAACGATTATCTTGTAACTGTGTAGTATATAAACACAGACATAGGGTTTACACTATAAGTCTTATCATTATTAGAGAAGATTATTCATTGTAACCCTTGCAGCTCTGGTGATATTTGTTCATCACCGAGAGGTAACAGTTCCATACTGTAATAGAGTTTATTGTATCAATAAAGTTTGTTTTCTGTTACTTAAGTTCTTAAAGTTCGATTTGAGTATACTATACACTGTATTCACCCCCTCTACAGTGTGTGTGTGACCTAACAATTGGTATCAGAGCCTATCTGTTAACACACATACAGTTAAAGATCCAAACACAATTATGTCGGACACAGAAACTCCAACTAAGCCTACCACAACTGAGGAACCACCAAAGACACAAATTCAGAGTCGGTATGAGACCATCAGAGTCCCCATACTGAGACCATCTGAATATCCCATATGGAAGGTAAGGATGACCATGTTCCTGGAAGCAACAGATCCAGAATACCTTTATAGAATCAAGGAAGGTCCTCACAAACCAACCAAACTCGCTGTTGCAGTTGCAGGTGAAGCAGCAAAGACCGTACCAAAGGAGAAGAGTGATTATACTGCTGAGGACATAGCATCAATTGCTAAGGATGCTAAGGTACGACACTTACTGCATAGTGCCATTGATAATGTAATGTCAAACAGGGTAATCAACTGCAAGACTGCTAAGGAGATATGGGATGCTCTGGAAACAAGGTGTCAGGGAACTGACACAATTAAGAAGAATAGGAAGACAATACTCATTCAAGAGTATGAACACTTTGACTCAAAGACTAATGAGTCATTGAATGCTTTATATGATAGATTTGTCAAACTTTTGAATGATTTGTCATTGGTTGATAAAGAGTATGATCTTGAAGATTCAAACCTTAAGTTCCTGTTAGCTCTTCCTGAATGCTGGGATTTGAAGGCAACGACAATAAGAGACAACTACAATCTTGAAGAAACAACTCTTGACAAAATCTATGGAATGCTCAAGACTCATGAGCTGGAGATGGAACAAAGAAGCAAGAGGAAAGGAGGAAAGTCAAGGACAGTTGCTCTTAAGGCTGAAGAAGAATTCCCCAAAGCAGCTTCCTCAAAGAAAGACAAGGGTAAAGCTCTTTTCATAAAGTCTGATACTGAGTCATCAAGTTCTGAGAGTGATGATGACTCAGATTCTGAAAGCTTGCCTGAGACTGATGCTGATGAGGAGATGATGAAGCTGTGTGCTCTTATGGTGAAAGGAATCACAAAGATTGCATACAGGAAGTTCAGGAAGGGAAAGAAGTTTTCCAGGAAAAGCATAAGTTCTGATAAGAAGAATTTCAGAAGATCTGAAGGCAGAGGAGGAAAGTCTGACAGAGGAGATTACACCAATGTTAAATGCTATAACTGTGGTGAGAAAGGCCACATATCTCCTGACTGCAAGAAGGTAAAGGGTGACAAAGGCAAAGCTCTTGTCACAAAGCAGAAAAGCTGGACAGACACATCAGACTCTGAAAGTGAGGAGAACTATGTATTAATGGCAAATGCTGATAAAGAAAGTGCTGAGAGCAGTTCTGAAGCTGCTGAAACAAAGGTACCTCAGACTACTTATGCTTTTCATACTGATGATATTAATGAGTTGAGAAGATATCTTAAAACCATGTTTGTTAGCTATAGAGATCAAACTTTAACATGTGAAAGATTAACTTCTAAAATCTTGTATTTAAGAAAAGGAATGATTTCTTAGAAAAAGAGTTAGTCATGTTCCATCAAACTCAGAAGGATAGAGATGATGCTTTTTATGTTAGGAATGAAGTGCTAAAATTAAATGAATCTCTAAAAACTGAGTTAGAAAAGGAAAGAGAGATTATCAGGATTTGGACTAACTCTGGCAAAACAACTCAAAATTTTCTAAGTAGTGGAAACTGGAAAGAGGGCTTAGGTTATGGAGAAGATAAGAATGATAAAGGAACTGAAGAAATTAAGCCTGTTGTTAAGCAAAAGCCAAAGTTTAAACCTGTTAAGTTTGTAACTGTAAAGTCTGAAAATGAGAAATCAGAAGTTAAAGAGGAATTAACTTCTGACAAACTAAAACAGGAAAAGACAGCTGAAGTGAACATAGGCTTAATGACAAAGAAGCATCTTAAGCATAAGCTGAAAGATGTCAAGAATGCAAACAAGGTAAAATCACCTAGGAAAAATAGGAATGGAAAGGAAGGTGTGAATAAAAGCAATGATTATAAACCTGTTCCTGATGCTCCTAGGAAAACATGTCATAACTATGGAAGTTCTAACTATCTGGCTTCTTTTTGCAGGAAGAATAAGAATATTAACTCCTTACCTTCAAAATCAGGAGTTACGAGTCAGTCTGTTAGATACAAACCACAAAATCCTTTTTTTCATTGTGGTAGTTTATGGCATTCCATTTATACTTGTAAGGAATATCATAGTTTGCATTATGATTATTATCAAATAAAACCTTCTTTGAAGAAAGTTTCCATTGTTCCTTCTAGTGTAAATTCTGATTCAAAGTCTGATAGTGTAAGTTCTAATAAGAAAAATGTTAACATAAACTCTGATGCTAAATCCGCTGCAAATGTTAACAAACTTAATAAGGCCAAAGGATCCAAGCAAGTCTGGGTCCTTAAAACTAATAATTAGTGGTCTTTGTGATTGCAGGGCAACAGGAAAAATATTCTAGTTCTGGACAGTGGATGTTCAGGACATATGACTGGAAATAAGGCCCTGCTATCAGACTTTGTGGAGAAAGCTGGCCCAAGTGTTTCTTATGGAGATGGCAACATTGGAAAAACATTGGGATATGGCAATATCAATCTTGGAAATGTCATAATTAAACAAGTAGCTCTGGTCTCAGGACTTAAACACAACCTACTGAGTATAAGTCAAATCTGTGACAGAGGTTATCATGTTGATTTCTTTGAAGAACACTGTGAAATTGTGAGTAAATCTAAAGGCAAAGTTGTTCTGAAAGGATACAGACGTGGTAACATTTATGAAGCTAAGCTTTCAACAAGTACTGATGGTTCTGCAATCTGTCTGTTAAGTAGAGCATCAATTGAAAAAAGCTGGAATTGGCATAAGAAACTCTCTCATCTAAATTTCAACAATATAAATGAACTGGTCAAGAAAGATCTTGTGAGAGGATTGCTAAACACAGTATTTGCTCCTGATGGTCTTTGTGATTCATGTAAGAAAGCCAAAAAAAGAAAATCTTTATTCAAGAGCAAGACTGAATCATCAATTCTTGAGCCTTATCATCTTATACATGTTGATCTATTTGGTGCACTAAATGTCATGTCTATTGCAAAGAAGAAGTATGCGTTGGTCATAGTGGATGAGTTCACCAGTTATACATGGGTGTATTTCTTGCACACAAAAAGTGAAACTGCATCTATCCTGATTGATTATGTCAAACAGCTGGATAAAATGGTCAAAGATTCTGTTAAAATTTTAAGGAGTGATAATGGCACTGAGTTCAAGAATTTGATAATGGAAGAGTTCTGCAAAAGCCATGGAATGAAGCAGGAATTTTCTGCTCCTGGAACTCCACAGCAAAATAGAGTTGTTGAAAGGAAGAATAGAACTCTCATTAAAGCTGCACGTATAATGCTTGAAGAAGCAAATCTTCCAACCTATTTCTGGGCTGAAGCTGTGCAGACTGCTTGTTTTAGTCAAAATGCAACACTCATTATCAAGCATGGAAAAACACCATATGAGATGGTGAAGAAAAAGAAGCCAAATCTGAAATATTTTCATGTATTTGGATGCAAGTGTTTTGTTCTCAAGACTCATCCTGACCAGCTATCAAAGTTTGAACTAAAAGCTGATGAAGAAATCTTTGTTGGATATCCACTTTCCACAAAAGCCTTCAGAGTCTATAATTTAAGAACAAAAGTGGTCATGGAATCTATCAATGTCTCTTTTGATGACAAGAAGATCACTGGTCTTAAAGATTTCATTGACCATGATCAGCTGAGATTTGAAAATGAAGACTCATATTCTGATACTGAAAATCCTGACAGTCTAAGTCCTGATACTACAAACTCTGATGGATTAAACTCTGATGTTATTGAAACCGTGGTGACTACGTTAAAGGAAGATACACCTATGCAGGGGGAGCATACTCAAGATCCTACCACATCTCAAGAAACATCAGAACATGCATCTGACTCTTCAAGTTCTGATTCGTCAAGTTCTGATAAGCCAAGTTCTGATAGTGCTGACAATCTAAATACAGAAGAATCCAACTCAGAGAGCATAGTTTCAGGGGGAGCATCAAAAAATGAAAATGAAGATAGCATGGATCATGGGGGAGCATCCAGTTCTAGAGAAAACCTTCCATCTGCAAGGAAGTGGACAAAATCACATACACCTGATTTGATAATTGGAAATCCTGATGCAGGTGTCAGAACTAGAACAGGTACTTCAAATGAGTGTCTTTACAATTCTTTTCTCTCTCAGACTGAGCCAAAGAAAGTGGAAGAAGCTCTTCAAGATGCTGATTGGGTGCAAACAATGCAAGAAGAGTTAAATGAATTTGAAAGAAACAAAGTCTGGACCCTAGTGCGAAGACCAAAGAATAGATCTGTTGTTGGTACAAAGTGGGTATTCAGAAACAAAACTGACAGTGATGGCATAATTACAAGGAATAAGGCAAGGCTGGTTGCAAAAGGATATTCTCAACATGAGGGAATTGATTATGAAGAAACATTTGCACCAGTTGCTATGTTAGAAGCCATAAGGATATTTTTGGCTTATGCTGCTCACAAAAAGTTATTGTCTTTCAAATGGATGTGAAAAGTGCTTTTCTCAATGGAGAATTGGAGAAAGAGGTATATGTTGAACAACCTCCAGGTTTTGTAGATACCAAACATCCAGATTATGTCTACAGGCTTGATAAAGCACTTTATGGACTTAAGCAAGCTCCTAGAGCATGGTATGAGACTTTAGCTCAGTTTCTTCTGGAAAGTGGATTCAACAGAGGGACAATAGACAAAACACTGTTCTACCTCAACCCTGGAAATGACTTACTTCTGGTCCAGATTTATGTTGATGATATCATTTTTGGATCTACAAATGACAAACTTTGCAAGAAGTTTGCCAAACTAATGCAGTTAAGATATCAGATGAGTGTGATGGGGGAACTTAGCTATTTTCTGGGCCTTCAAGTCAAGCAGAATGAGGAAGGCACTTTTATTTGTCAAACCAAGTACACCAGAAACTTGCTAAAGAAATTTGGAATGCAAGATTTTTCAAGTACATCCACTCCAATGGCCACTGCGACAAAACTGGATAAGGATACCGGTAAATCAGTAGATATTACTGACTACAGAGGTATGATTGGCTCTCTACTCTATCTAACTGCTAGTAGACCTGATATCATGTATGCTACCTGTCTTTGTGCAAGATTTCAAGCAGATCCAAGAGAAACTCACTTAACAGCTGTAAAAAGAATCTTTAAGTATCTTAAAGGAACAGCTGCTCTGGGATTATGGTATCCTAGAGAATCAGATTTTAAACTAATAGGTTACTCAGATGCAGATTTTGCAGGTTGCAAAATTGACAGGAAAAGCACAAGTGGAAGCTGCCAATTTCTTGGAGGCAGATTGGTTTCTTGGTACAGCAAGAAACAAAAGTCAATTTCCACATCAACTGCAGAAGCATAGTATATTGCCGCAGGAAGCTGTTGTGCACAGATTCTTTGGATGAAGAATCAGTTACTGGATTATGGGTTAACATATTTCAAAATCCCTATTTACTGTGATAATCAGAGTGCTATTGCTATGACAGGTAATCCAGTTCAACACTCAATGACAAAGCACATCAGCATCAGGTACCACTTCATCAGGGAACATGTGGATGAAGGTACAGTGGAATTGCATTTTGTTCCCGCAGATCAACAATTGGCAGATATCTTCACAAAACCATTATGTGAAGCTACTTTTACAAGATTGGTAAATGAACTTGGAATGGTTTCAGGTTCTTTCTCTAAATCTGCTTAGACTTGTTCTATGTTATCAGACTTTATGCTCAGTATTTACAGAATTAATCTCATTGTATATTTTGTGATTAATTGATAAATGTCTTTAAGTACTGACTGTTGTCTGATATATGTTTCTAAACTCTGATAAGTGATATGTTTGTTCTAGTACCTATTCAATCCTATGAGGATAACTGTGCTAGATAACTGACCTAGTAGTCTTCAATAAACAAATGCTTCCATGTAAGAAGTAATTATTTCGGTGGAAATCTTATGACACTAGCAAATTCTGATAATTGAGCTTAGTTAAGTTTACTTTGTATATCTTATTACTAAGTCACAAATTAGAATAATGCTACTCATCTGTTAAGTTCTAATACTAGTAAAACTGCTGAATGTACTAAGTGCTGATAAACCTCACTTATCATAAGAAAAAGCAAAAAGATCAAAGAATAAAATCAGGTACTCCTTTGAGATCTAGAGTAAAAATGTGGAAGGGACGACCCAAGTGCATTGCTGGTATTAAGTAAATATGCATTAGAAAAGCAAAATATTTTCTTGGTGACTTTTCACACTCTATGATTACTGCATAAATACTCTGAAAATAACATAAATTCTGATAAACAGTCGTGACTCACTTACACTGAGAAGCCACTGTAAAATAGAATTGCAAAAGATGCATAAAATTAGCACAAAACAGTTGAGATGGACTCAAGCATGAACTCATTCATCAGTAGGTTTCAGGACAATGACAGATCTTTAGCAAAATTTTAGTTATGCCTTATTTCTAAGATGTACTGAAGTGAATCAGACTTTATTCTTTGTCTGTTTTTAGCTTAATGCACACACTAATCACTCCATCTGAATGATGAAAATTTCTGTGGTGGTCTATGTTATTTTAGATAAACAGTCATAGTGTCATTATTGCACAAATTCTGAGGACAAGTTCTAAGTTACACGTTCTGATGATTAAGTTCTGACGTCCATAACTCAGAACTTATATGCGTATTTACTAAGATGGGCATTCCTTTTTGGAGTTAAGAAATTATGTTCTGATGAGTGTTAAGTTCTGGTATAGGTCTAAGTTCTGATTTCTTAGTCTAATCCTTTACTTGGCTTATCTGTGAATAAAATTTGGTAACAGTCTCAGTTCGAACTAGAATATGTTGAAGTGGAAGATTAATAGTCACTATGATTAGGATTAATGGTATTTGTACTTGAACAGTCCACTGTTTCTTGTGTCTTGTGCGGTCTAGACCATGACTCCTCCTTCCAATGACTGTTATTCTTTTTCAAAGTCTAGGGAGACGAGGTAGAATTAATTCTACCTGTCAGCATTAAATATCTTTGCGTATCTTGGCATTCTCTTGCCTATATAAGCAACCACTTCACATCAGTCTTTCCATCACATTCTTCTCACACACTTATCCTCCTTTTTTTTTTTACTATCAAAAACACAATGGTTCGATATAACATGTTTTTGAACTCCCAAACCTTCAATATGGAGCTAAGTTGTGCCGAGTGGCAGCATGAGTGGCATGTAACAGCCCTTCCTGATGAGATCTGGGATTCTGTCCCACAGGAGGTGCTAACTCACCTTCTATTCTTCTATATGGATTACCATCGCCATCTGGAGCGATTGGAGGAGGAAAGGCGGGAAGCTATCCGTCAGCAAGAGCGAATCATCTGACTCGCCATCTTGTTTGTCGAAGATCGGAAGAGGAAGATGAATTAATCTTGTCTTCTTCCTGTTCTTCTTCATCCTCAGCTTTGTCAGGCTTCTTAGCTAGGACTAAAGCTGTTGATGTTAGGATTAGGAGCTTAGGGAAAATCTTGTATACGTATTGATGTAATTTCCATTTCATAAATGTATTGTCTTGATATATTAATGAAAGTTGTTTTTACTTCAAGATTTTGTCTCTGAGTTATTTCATCTTGTGTTAATAAATCCTGATTGATGTTCTGATGACCATATATATTTTGTTTTATATTAAGTTCTGATTCATTTTCAGCACTTACATATCTAATTTATCTTGGTCATTTTCATGTGATGTATTTTCAGAATTTCAATGATGCAGTGAAAAATAATTCAATCAGTGCTAACAGTTTAAATTTTGAATTAAAATTGTTTCTCTTGATAAATGAAACGGTTTTTCCTTGAAACTAGGAAACTGGGTAAGTAATGATTCCTGTTTTCTCGAGCCCAGTAACTATCCGTTATTACTGCATATCTGACAGGTGTCCAACGGTAACATTTTTGTTCAGAGTATAAGTACAATAGAGAGAAGATTTCTTTAATCTTTTATTTTCTTTATACTTTATCTCTCTCCTTACTTTTACTCTCCTTCTCTTCTTTCTCACGTTGGTTTTTCATACAGACATTATCTCAAACACCCAACAGGAATACTTGAATCTCAATATTTTTTTTTCACATGGCACCAAAGGATTTAATCATTGATGGAGCAAAGTTTATTCCCAACAACTATGCTGCAGTTCTTGATCACAATGAAGCTCCATCTGAATTGCACTTTATGCAAGATCTTCTTGCATATAGTGAGGTTGGGTATGCATTAACACAGCCTGAATTCTTTTCAAGCCAACAAGTTCTGAGGTTCTGGAGGACTGGAGTTTTTGATGATGATGGTAAACGTGGAACTCCCAGTATTATCTTCCAAGTGGGTGATTCATCCTTTGTAGTCACTCCTGGTACAGTAAGCAGGGCTTTACATCTTCCAGAAGATTGTACTTTCTCCATTCCAGAGGACTCAGCCCTTCGGGAGTTATTGGCTGAACTGGGATATGAAAAGAGTCTGACGAAACTTGGACAGTTGAAACGGGCTAATATCAGAAGAGAATGGAGTTTCTTCTTTGATTGCATCACCAAAGCTTTTGGGAACAAATGTTCAAATTTTGATGCTATCCCAATTCTAAGTCAGCACATAGGGTATGCTATTATTCATCAAACTCATTTTGATTTTGCAACTGGAATAATTGGTTTTATTGGGGATAGGATGACAGAGGATCGAGATGTTTTTTATTTTGCTAGATTCTGTCAACTTATTTACACTTACTGTACTGATGAATCTCATTTAGTCAACACTCAAACCCCACCTTTTAAGATTGCAAAATGATACTTTAATGATCTGGTAAATGCTGATACTAAGAAAAAAGTGGTTAGACCATTACAGATTCCTAATTAAGTCTGTAAAACAGATCCTGGTAAATGTTGATCCTGATACTTATAGATCTGTTTACTCTGATGTCCAACCAACTCCAAACACCCAAAATCCATCAACCTTAGTACCTACCTCTCATTCTACTCAACCTACCCTCAGAACTTATCTCAAATCCTATCTCTCCACTTCACAGACTGCTCAACCTTCTTCTTCAGCACCTACTATGAAACCTGCATCCTCTAAGCCAAAGAGAACAAAGACTGTTCCTCAAACACCTCAAAAGAGGAGGAGAATTACTTTGAGAGATGAATCAGATTCTGAGGAACAAATTCCTTCTTCAGAACCTGTGGTACATGAAGCTGAGAAAGCAACTTCTCAGAAGGATTCTGAAATTGGGGGTTCTGGGCTTCTCAAGAGGCTTAGACGAATGGTAGTTCCTGAAACTCCCAACGAATCCAAATCAACAAGGAAGTACAAGAAATAGAGGGCACAAAGGCCAGTTTCAGATGATGAGAATAAAGCAGCTAAGGAAGGGGATCAGGAATCTCTGATCTCACAAGATAAGGAATTTGCTCCAGTCACTTCTCCTCCATCAACTCCATCTCAGGAAGCTGTATCTGACAAGGCTAACTCACCATCTGTGTCTCTTGTTGATCCAGGCACAAGTGCTGAAATTGATATTCAGAACCTGGTTGTGCCTGAAATACTTTTCTTAGAAGCTCCAACATCAACTAATCCTTCCACAACACCTGTTACTGATGCTGTTCAAACTCCAGAGTTATCAACAACACCTTCTCTGCATCAAGATGCTGATGATCAGATTTTAGGTGAGCATCAGGATATGGCTGTTGATCAGAACTTAGTATCAGATCAGCAATTAGAGGCTGCTGAAGCCTCCATTGCTACTCACACTGTTGTCTTATCAGAAGATACTGATTCTTTAAGTTCTGATGCTGCAAATGTTGGAGATACTGGTGAAGCTGCTCCAACTGTAGATGCTGATGAAGCAGGTCCTTCAGGACATACTCCTCCACCGACTCTTCCTAAGTCTGAACTGGTAAAGGAGTTTGTTATCAGGGATGCACCAGTGCCTTGGAGTGAAACTCCTGCAGGTCAGGAGTGGACTAAGGAATGGAACTCAGTTTCATGTGTTCCAAATGCTTTATATCTTGCTGAGCACTTGACTAAAGCTGATGAAATGTTAAATTCTGATGATTTTAAAACCCAACTTAGAGTCACTGCATTGAGTACTAAACATCTACAAGGTCTTCATTCCAATACTCATGCAGAGCTACACAAGATTCAGGAGAACTTTATCAAACAGGAACAAGTTTGGAAAATTGATAAGAAAAAGTTCTTTCAACCTACCATTGACAGGATTGCTTATATTGAGAAAACTCAAGAGAAACAACAAGCTCAGATTGATCAAATTCTGACAAATCAAGCTTCTCAGCAATCGCAACTTACTGAAATCCAGACCTCAGTGGAACTACTTATCTCTCTTTTACTACCTGCTGATGCCAAAAAGGGGGAGAAGGTAATTAAGTCGAAATGCAAAACCAACAAGACACTGCAAGGAAAGGATGATGGAAAAGATGACCAAGGAAACTCTGGAATGGGTAGTGGTCATAGTCAAGGTAGAAGGTTTTCATCAAGACAAGCTAGTCACAGAACAAGTTCTAATACTGGGAAAAGAATAAGTTCTGCTGCTGGTAAAAGGATAAGTTCTGATGAACTTCTAGATCTTGATGAGGAAATGTCAAGACAATTATTTCTTCAAGAAAATCCAGGAATGGACTTGGAAAGTTTAAAGGAAGAAGAAGCCAGACTTAAATCAGAGAAAGTCACATCTAAATCTGAAGCTTCTGGTAAAAAGTCACTTCCAAAACTTAAAGGCATTATGATCAAAGAAAGGACACATACTGAAGCAACATTGGCTAGATCACAACCACAGATAGATCCAAGATCCAAGGGTAAAGAGAAGGTTGGTGAACCTATCAAGGCTTATGTACCTCCTAAAGAAGAAGAAATAGTTGATGAAAAAGATGATCTTGCTCTGACTTCAAGAAATGTTCTTAAAACAATCTCTGACATGGCTCAAGTTGTTCAGAGTCAAGAAATTGTAAGTTCTGATATTCAGAAGAAGCAAGTAACCTCTGACAGAGCTCAAGTTAACTTGATATCAGAAAATAGATCAAAGACACTCTTACCAGGATTCACTAAAGCAAAACAGACTCAATCTTTGAAGACTACTGCAAGTGGTTTTCAAGCAAGAGTAGTTACTGGAAAGGAAGCTAGAGATAAAACTGGATTGGGAAGTGCTGATGAAAGAAGAGTACATGACACTACCAATGATCCAACTTTCTTGAGTGAACCAGGTATTGGAGCAACTCCTGAGAGATTGAATCAACTGGAATCTGTACAGATGGTTTACCATACCTACTTGAAAGAATACATCATGTTGTATTTTATGACGGATGGTAGGGTTTATCATATAAGACAAAATGCCATTCCTTTGAAGTATTTTGAAGAATTGGAGCATGTACTTTTCTTACTTCAAGTGGATGACAGAATAACAGAGACTGCTGCAAACTACTTAAAAGAACAGATTCAGAGACAGAAAAGGCTTTATTCTGTTAAGTTTGACAGCATATATGTTCCAAAGTACAGAGATGACAATGGTGATATTGTTGATATGAAGCCTAATACTGCACAGATCAGAACGTATCTTGGTATTAAGGGACTTGAATTCAATCTTGAGTCTGACAAAGCTTATATCATAAGACTAGATCAGGAGTTAAGAAAAGCAAAGATTAATGATCTCAGAGCTGCAATCTTTCAAACTGGTGAAGATACTGCAGAGCTTAAAGGTGTTAAAAGGAGAATGATTGATGAACTAAGATATGCTGAGAAATGTTTGTTGAAGAACTATCTCAGAACAACTCCTGACATCAGAGAGATCATAAAATGAAGAAGCCAAGTCGAAGATCTACAACTGCTTAAATTCTGATATTTATACAGATTGAAGTTGTTATCAGAAGTTGAAATTGGTAAAAACTTTAAGGACTGTAAGTTGTAGTCATCTAGTCTATTTCTCATGCATTTGTACTTAATGTTTTTGACATCATCAAATATCTGTTAAACTTGTATATTTTGTTAATTTACAAGTTGGGGGAGATTGTTAGATATATTTGATAATGTCATGGCTAATATGTTTTATGTTTAGCTTTCAGATCTTACGTGAACAGGATAAATCAGTACTTAACTGTTGATCAGTACTTATACTGGAAGTCAGGACTTAAGGATATCAGTACTTATATTATCAGGAGATAATCATCAGAAGATAGATATCAGAACTTAAGTGCTGAAGGACAATCAGATAAGGACAGTAGCTGATTAAAGGAAAGAAGATCGAGATAAACATAAGAAGAGATATGCATGAAGAAGGAATTCCGTGAAGAATGGAATACTTGGAAGAAAAGATATCTGATTGATATATTTTAGGAAGCAGAATTATATTCCATATCAATTAGCGATTATCTTGTAACTGTGTAGTATATAAACACAGCCATAGGGTTTACACTATAAGTGTTATCATTATTAGAGAAGATTATTCATTGTAACCCTTGTAGCTCTCGTGATATTTGTTCATCACTGAGAGGTAACAGTTCCATATTGTAACAGAGTTTATTGTATCAATAAAGTTTGTTTTCTGTTACTTAAGTTCTTAAAGTTCGATTTGAGTATACTATATACTGTATTCACCCCCTCTACAGTGTGTGTGTGACCTAACAAGTATGATCAATTTGATAAGAATCCCCCTTTCTCAATTGGTCTACCTACCGCAGTTAGAGAAGATAATGTAAATACAAATTATGTTCGTAATGATCATGATGAAGGGTTATGGATTGATCGTCAAGTATGAGTTCTAGTAAAGGTAATTTTAATAACAAGTTTATTAAGTATTTTTTTTAAATTCTATTAATATTTGGTGACTAAGAATATTACTAGAAATGTTGTCAGGTTACTATCTACTTAAATTATCAGTACATGTTAAAAATAAAATATATATTCGGTCCATTTGAAAAATTAATTAATCCTTTAAAAAAACTTGTAATTTAATGATCATTATAGAAGATATGTAAAAGGTGTTTACATATCTGGTGTAACTCTTAGAAATGTTCAGGTTGCTGTTATAGATTTTATGCATCCTTTAATATATTCAATCCATACTTTTTGTAGGTTTGCGTTTGGGAAGTGTCATGAAAGCAGAAAGTAATTAAGGTTCACTTAGGGCTATATTAAGCCATTTACAGCATCATCAAGTACTCGAGGTGAGTCCTTAACACATTTAATATATCGACTTTGAAATTCTAAATAAATTATTTGTAGTTATGCCATTCCATATATATAATTTAAAATATTAGCCCAATCTTTCTTGGCTAGAGAAAGATATCTCACCTGTGACCTTCATATTTGTCTCTCCTAATTTAAGAGCAACAACAGGTATAACAGGTACTGTCATGCTGACAACAAAAATATATTTTTATCGTGTCTTACGTAATATAGATAATGAAAATTTAGTCTTTAAATACTAGTACTATTCTAACTCGCAAATGTAAACAATTCATGTGCAAAGATAATTTATGTTTACACAGACATTTTTAAAAGATGAGAAGAGCTTCCTCTGGTTATACGAAAAATTCTGCCACAATTCTTGCCCCTGGCTCTTTTAATACAATGTTACATAGCAGATTAGTGGTACACATAGACAGCCTGAGCCATAGTGTACCACACGAGTTCTGTAAATGAAGCTGTTACGGTGTTGGTTCTCCTCATAAACACAAACCATGTAATCTACTTGCCCTGCCTTTTTGTCATTATTTTGATGCTTATTTTGTGCATCAGGATTCCAGATATACATCTTATCTATATTTTGCCTCTCATCCACAATAATGAAAATACACGTAATTTATAATGCTTACAAAAGTATAGAGCACTTCAGTTTGTTGGTTTAATCATTTCCATCCCTCCCCATCTCGTCCTGCCTTCCTGCATGCAATATATGGCTTTAATAACAGATTCATCAACCATGACTTACAGACTTAGAAAGGAACATCGGAAAGAATAGCTTACATGTACAAAAAATGATTAAATTGAATCGATTGAGGGCATTGTTTTTGCGTTTTAATTTTGCATCTGTTAGAAGTAGCTAAACAATATTCTTGGATGTATTGGAGTGGGTATCTTATGACTAAACTCAGGTTCGACATATATAAGGAATTATCAGATGGTTGTCTGAACCCATCGAGATTTACTGAAAGTTAACTAGCATTGTTCTTATGTTAAAATTATGCTGGTCCAGTTTTTCTAATTAATTTGATAACTTATGATTTTTAAAAGTTTCATTTACTTCAAGTATCTACTGCTAATGATTTCAAAACTTACATAGCTAAACTGATCGACTTCAAAAATGACTTAAGAAGTGGAAACTGAATCTACGATTTACACCTCTCACGAGGAAATATCGGACACTTAATAAGGTTAGAGCCAGAAGTGTCAACACACATATAAACTTCATGCAATTGAGTATTACCCCACACATTGTCATTGCATCCGATGAAAGGAGTATATCCAGTCCCTTGTTTAATAGCCCTTTTTATGCTTTCTAAGCTGTAGAACTCACCATCTGGATATATTCCCGCATTTGTATGGTTCTGCAGAAGGTTTACCCGACTCTTCAGGTTAAGTATCGTCACAAAGTAGTTGTGCTGATTTAGAATTTTGTTTCATTGGCACTTGGGCATGAAAGTGTTGGCCACTCCTTTTGCATTTTGCTCCTAAAGTCCGAAATCTATGTAAATCAAAAATTAAGAATTTCATGTATGACTTGATTTACTGGTGATCTCAGCTGATTATGTTTTCATTTTTAATGACTTAATTGTTAGCCAATCTTAATGCTCAAATCATCATACTTCATCACAAACAAATGTGAGATGCATTGTCTTAAATATTAATAACTCAGTATACCTATTTTGACTATTTAATCTCAAAAGGACAAATATTTTGGAGTTTTTTAAAAAAGTAAAAAATATTTGGGTGAACATATAATAGTTTGTAGATGTTTTATATCTGATCCGCTTATTTTATAAAAGGTTTAGATTTATATGGTGGATTCATTGAAGGAGGCATCAGGATCACAATTAGAGGGGTAAGAGCCATCAATATAATTAGGCCATAATCCATGAATCCCGAAATCTGAAGCTGGCTTCCCTGTGCTTGGATAACAACAACTTCGCTTCAAATCACAATATGATCCAGGCCACTACATGTGTTTAATTTTTTTAAATAATGAAAACCTGGTTAGTAAATAAATTGTTGCCAACTAGAATCAGTTACACTAGGATTTTCGAGTCCCAAAATAGAGAAGAGCTAGTAAAGATTAAAAGAGAATTCTAGGCAAGTAAATACCTGCAGAACGAAGTAGAAGAAATCAAATTCCTGAGCAAATCACACAACAACTAGGCATTGTATTATTTCTACAGAATAACTTGTATACACATTTTACTATTACAAGTCTACAATAGGTTTTGAAATCAAAAAAATACTTCTACTTCTTCCTGACTTGTTGATCTTATATTGTTGTAGGTAATTGCTATGGATAAAGATAATGCAGATAAAGATAATGCATAGTCCCGTTCCAAGAAAAGGACCAGAGGTCCAACATTGTGCAAAAAATTGAAAAAAAGGATAGGGAACAAGAATTTGGATGGCACCCTTGATTTCGATGAATATGGTAACCCGATTGGGGATATGCGTAAAGATTTCATAATTTATGTGGGAACAAAGGTTCGCTTCCAAGTTGATATTAATATCGAGAGTTGGGATGTAGTTAATCAAGGATTAAAAGATGTTATTTGGGATGACATTAAGGTACGATAATATTTTACATTTATACTTTCATTTGGGAAAAGTAAAATGAAATCATGAACCTGTTTAAAAATTTTGTTGCCTTTACTCATTTGTATCGCTTTCAGAGTCGTTGGAATCTGGATGATTCACATAAAAAGATGGTGCTGGAAAGAGCTGCAAAGATGTGGAGGGATGTCAAGGGTAAGCTGACTAGGAATTATGTGCGCACAGATAAGGATCCTTGTGAGAAATATCATTACATCAGCCGAGAACAGTGGGAAATATACAAAAAGAGACGTGAAACTGAGGAGTTCAAGGTAAAATTTTAATAAATTAGCTCCGAATATCATCAAAAAAATATTAACATACAACACCTATTTATATACTCTAGAGGTTTAGGGTTTGAATCTTAACAACTACCATAAACCATATGTAATTCAAACATGTTTGACTCAAGGTATTAAGCTACTAAACCTATAAATTATAAACCAGATACTAAGAATTTAAGATCCCTCGATAAGAAATTTTCCTATTTTAGGATGTAAAAAGCTGACACAGAAAAACACAATACAAGCAACACGGAATATATCTTATCAGATTTACTAATTTAAGAATTGAAGAATTTAAATAGTTACTATAATTTAAATAGTTACTACAATTTAACAGTAGGGTAAACAATGTATTATATGTTGGTCTACATTTTTATTTTTTGCCTCTTTTCTAAGAAGGAAATAAGTGAGAAAGAAAAAGATAGGAAAAAGTATGATGCGCATGTTCATTTCCTGGGGCCTAGTGGATATTATGCAAATAGGGCTAAGTGGTGCGTGGATGACCCCATCAGTTCTTTGGATGATTCAGAATGCATCGATGAATCAATTTTATCGAGTCAGCGTAGCGGACGAAGTTATGATTGTCTTAGAGCATGTGTGAAGAAGAAGGAGGGTGGAGGTTATTACTTCCTAAGTTTGCAGACCAAGGAAGTCTTTGAAAAAATGGTAAATCTACTTACTTTTTTATGCATAATTCTGTCTTATATATGAGAGGTCCTGTGAGTCTGGGACACATTAAAGAATGTTGTAATTCAATTTTTGAAGTATAACAGTGATTTAAGTTCTGCCAAGTAAATGAACTATGTATCTAAAATGGATATATTACATTCAGCCGTGACTTAAATCATTCTCCTGACAATATTCAGCTGCACACCAGACATCATGGTTAGCTTGGTATCATCCATGTCACTTCCTCCTGATGGTTGGTTTTGTCATTGTTTAAAATAGGGAGAATTGTAGAGGCAAGTTTCAGATGGTTCATGGACTCCACAAGGCCATGATAACATATTATCGCGTGCACTTGGTCGTAAAGAACATGACGGGCCTGTTAGAGGGGCTGGAGGAGCCAAAATTAAAGAAGTATTTGGATCAGGAAAGTCCAAACAGAGTGGGGTCCTATCGGTGGATGAGTTGGTTACAGTCACACAAGAAATCACCAAAAAAGTTCAAAAGGAGTGTGATGAAAAGATGAGTGAAATGATGAATTTGAAACTTCAAGGAATCTTTAATCATTTGAAGCAGGTGGATTTGTCCATCCCGGAGGATAATCTTTTCAATGATATTGCTATTCCTAAAAATGAAACTGTTCGAAGCAGTTACCAGTCGGTGAATCGACAAGATCTTATCTCAAATATCAAGGTACTTTTGCATAAATATTTAGCTCATGGCCTTTAATTTATTTCTTATTTAAATAATAGCTACCTGTTTAGATTATAGACTATATAATGTACTAATATTTTTATTTTTGTATACTGCAGACACCAACCCTTTGTCATCTTTGGGTGATACATGTGGAAAAAGGAAGAGTTGTTGTGGCTAGGGGACTGTTTTTCCCTCAAATAGTCAGGGGGAAAATAAGATTCATAATAACCCGATTGTGCCTAACAATGTCAGAGTATCTGTTGATGATGTTGTACCGGAATTTCAACTTATTCCCCTTCCAGTGCCATGTAACGAACTTGAAATATAGGAAATGCAATGGGTAGTTTCGTTCAATGGCCAAAGGACCTTGTGACTTTAGGGCAGGTATATATCATGTTATGGTATTTTTCTCATTCCATTACAATATATCATGTTTATGATGACTTTGTTTCATTAGGATCCAATATCAACGGATAAGGAAAAAGGCTACGATATTAGCCCAAAAAAAGTTGTTATGATGCCTAAGAAAGTTGAAAGTAAAGGTTCGGTAACTCCTGTCAAGAAAAGCCTTGATGATGACACAAACTCAACTGAGCATTGTCGATCTTTACGTTTTTTGCTTAATAAGCTACCCTCTAATAAAAAAGGTTCGGTCTTTAAGTATGAAGAAAATGGAGAAGATCCAATATACGTTGCACATGAAGATGTTGATCAATTTTTGAAAATGAGTTGGTTAAACATACCCATTCTGGAATTTTTTTTGAAGTAAGACTAGTTTTTACTTCCTAATTTACCTTAGAATCATTATCCAATATACATATTGATTGTCATAAATAACATTGCATGTAGGTACATCGGGAAGCTTTGCAACGAATTGAATAATGATAAATTTGGATTCATATTACCATCCAGATTAGCAATACCGCATATCCGTGATTATCAACGTATTCGGGATGCAGCCGAGTACATGGAAAAATCTTTGGTTGCGAATAAAGAGAAGAAGTTTATATTAGCACCTTAAATCCAAGAGTGGGGACAAAACCAATTTTATGTTCAGTATTTTTATTAAAAATATAATCTAATTGTGATATATATATATATGTCTATTGGTGTAGTGACCATTGGATTTTGCTCCTATTTTGTCTCCATGAAAGTGTTATCTATGTGTTTGATTCTTTGAAGAAGGAACGGAAAATACGGTTGACAACACCTGCACGAACGTAAGTTAAATTTCAATTTAAATTTCAAATAGTCTACAATATATATATATATCCTTATTTCTAAGATTTTTGAATTATGTACTGATATATTCCTATTACGGAGGGCATTTAAGTTGTATGTACCAGGAGGCGGAGAGATGAATAACAGGAAAGAATTTCTTTGTATTCATACGGAGGTTGAGGTATCACTTGTTTAATTCATATTTTAATTTTGTTGTTTTTATATTTATTTATATATAATCAAACTTAGTGTTTTATGTATAGTGTCCTCAACAAGAAGGAGGCACAGAGTGTGGTTTTTTTGTTATAAAGTACATGCATGACATAGTCATGCTTTGTCAAAAAGATCTTAACACGAACTGGAAAGTGGTAAGACAAAAAATATTTGATATTGTTTTACAAACATCTAAACTCAAGATTTATCTAAATATTTTATAATTTTCATTTGAAAGGGTCTTGGTTCAAGAAGATATACTAAGAAGGAAATCAGTGAGATTCGAGAGCTTTGGGCAAAAAAATTTATTGTCGAATGTCTATAATCAGGTACGATAATAACTTTAGACAAATCTAGAAAAATGAGACATACAATCTTATATATGTTGCTAATTATGTACCAAAATATTACTAATTAATATTGTATATGTGTGACTATATTATGTAGGTGGTGGACTTTGCTGAGATTTTTGAGTTTTGGACCTCCCAAGCTAAATGATGATTTGCTGGATTTTTCAACGTCGATATTGCTAATTCGATGATGCCAAACGAACATTAATATTTTTTGGAAACACATTGTCATTTATTACTTTATCAAAAATATTTTGATTGTATTTAAAATTCAATGTATCATACTTTTTGTTCAATGTGTGTATGAAAAGATAGCTTGAGACCTACTTTAATTTCAATTTAATTCCTAGTTAATTTGATTATTTAGTTATATTTGTGGGAATGATGGTATTTGTAAAAAGCAAGTTCAGGATATCAACAAAATTGAAAAGAATATTTATTTTTTTACAGAACTTTAGGCGTCAGTTTTATTGAACAACCGACACCTATAACATACACATATAGCGTCAGCTATTTCAACGACCGACGCCTTTAACATAAACATACAGCGTCGGCAATTTTAACAACTGACGCCTTTAATATTAACTTTCATCGTCGTTTTTTTGATAAACCGATGCATTTAATTACAACTTCCAGCGTCGGCACTTTATTGGACTGACGCAATTGTCCAAGCAAGAGCGTCGGTTAATGGCAATTTTGAGTCGGTCATCTAACCGATGCTAAAAACTTTTAGTGTCGCCTAATTACCCGACGCAAAAAGAATATACCTTTAGCGTCCCCTGCATATACCACGCTGAAAAACCGACGCTAGAGGCCTATTTTGACTGTAGCTAAAAGTCATTTTGTACTAGTGATTGTTGAAGAAGGAAAACAAAGAGGACATAAGGGTGTTTAAGTCAGAAGTTAAATGGTGGAAGTGATTATCAGAATTTGAGTGATAATCGAGTTGTACGAGATAAAAGTAAAATTAAATGGTTCAGTTGTAACTTGCACGAATACTTTTCTACTGAATATCGAAAGCCAAATTGAGTTAAAATGGATAATTTTAAAGCAAATTTGACATAAAAATACAACATTGAGTCAATAATTTTGTTGATAGAGTGTGGGAAAAAAGATGAGAATGTGATGTTGTTGAACAAAAAAGTTAGTGTCAAAGCTTAAAATAAAAGATGAATATCGACTGATCGAGTCCAATGTATGGTATTTAGAGAATGACGCTAGGAACCACATGATGGGTGAAAGATCAAAGTTTAGGGGAACTGAATCAAAAAATAACTAGACAGTGAGATTAGGGGATGAATCATTAGTGAAGATTGAAGGAAAGGGCTCAATAACATTCAGATGCAAGAATAGTGATGATATACGCAAAGAAGTATACTACTTTCCTAATCTTTGCAATAATATTATTAGCATCGGGCAAATGTCAGAAGAGGAAATAAACAGGCATTCAACAATGGTTGTTTGTGGATGTATGAGAAGGAAAATTACTTATGAAGGTTATAAAATCCGTAAATAGGTTGTCCAAAATAATCCTTGAATGTAGTCAGAATACTTGTCTCAACTCATAATTGAATGACTCATCGTGTTTGTGCATTCACATTTGGGTCACGTAAATTTCAACCTATGTTCCTTAAATCTTCAAAAAATATGGTCATGAGTTTTCCAAATATTGGTAAGACAAAATATAAATCTAATGGGTGTCTGATGTCAAAACAAATGAGACAATTACCTCTAAAAAAGAGTTTAGTGTGAAGGGGGTGTTGGAATTATACATGGAGACTTGTGTGGCCCAATTATGCTAGCAATCATGGCTAAAAATAGATATTAATTTTTTTCTTGTGGTTAACTATAAGAGAGTGATATCGGTATACATGCTCAAGTATAAAGATAAGGCATTAAATGCCGTCAAAATTTTCAGAATTGAATTTGAAACCAACACAGGAAAATAGGTAAAGGTGTTTAGAATGAATATATATATATATATATATATCAAATACATGTTAAAATAGTTTATACCATACTGTGAAGAGACTAGCATTCAGCGACATGGCAACACCTTTCGCTAAATCAAAACAATGTCTTTAAAAAAAATAAAGTTTGGTGGCGAAGGAAATAATTTGTTGGAAATATATGCAGATGCCTTGTTAAGTGTGGGGTGAAATTCTTCGCGATTATGTATATTTTCTCGACGGGTTACCTACACGCACATTATCTGGAACGTAATCATTCGAGGTTTGGACTGATAGTAAGCCACATATTACGCACATTAAACATTTTGGGTGCAGGACACACATCATGATTCCCAGCGTTGACAAAAAGAAATTAAATGATCCTAGTAAAAAAGTTTTTTATCTTGGAAAAGAACCAAGTACAAAGACCTGTAGACTCTATAACCTAGAAACAAACGCAATCCATGTAAGCAGTGACATGGCATTTGAGAAAGAAAAATCATGGAAGTGGAAAACAGAAGAAAGTGTAGGAACCAATCAACTAAAATTTTTCACAGGATTTGGTATGCATATAGTAGAGTGAGAAGGAAGACTTTTAAATAGTGAACCTAAGCACAAGTACAAGTGTCACTAATGAGTTCACTAGCACAATTCCTTACTCGTGAACCAGTCTATTATAAGTCGATAAATGAAAGTTATAACAATTCTGAGGAGGTTCAACATGAGTGAATAAATAAGAATAATAAAGAAAATTGAAGCAATAGAAAAGAATGACAAGTGGAAACTGACAAAGTTTCCTACTAGGGTATAAAGTTGTTGATTTGAAATGGTCTTCAAACTGAAAATTGATATAAACAGAGAAGTAATAAAACACAAGACTAGGTTAGTCATATTTTTTTTTACAAGAATAAGGAATTTATTTTATGGAAATATTTGCCCTTGTAACACGACTTGAAGCTGTGAGACTACTTTTTGCACTTTTATAGAAGAATGGTTGGGAGTTTCATCACGTCCATGTGAAAATTACATTTTCAAATGTGAAGAAGTGTATGTTGCTCAACCTGAAGGATACATGTAACAAGGTCAAGAACAGAAGGTGTATAACCTAGCAAAAGATTTGTACAAGTTGAGAATGATGCCGGGTATGCAAAAATAAATAAGTTCCTTGAAGATCTTGGTTTTACTAGATGTCCTTATGAGCATGTAGTGTATACAAAGAGAGAAAATGGTGAAACCATGATTATTATAGTATACGTAGATGTTTTGTTAATTATTGATACATATGTGGCTGTTATATAATAGTTCAAGAAGCAAGTGGGCCACAATTTCTAAATGAGTGATTTGTGAAAGTAACTTATTACATGGGTGTAGAGGTGAAGAGAAGAACTATTAGTATTAATATATAGCAAACTAGCTGCGCTAAGTGAATACTTGAAAAGGCATGCATGGTGAAATGCATCCAGACTAAAATCTTATATATCTTAAGGAGTTTATCAATAAATCTGAGGTATTGGTAGTGAAAAGGATGTTGTGTAATTTTAAAGAAGGGTGTATGACACACTACACGAAACAAGGCTAAATTCGACCGAAAAAAAATTAGTCGAATTTAGCTTAATTCGACCGCGCGCGGTTGAATTTACTTAATTTCGACCAATTTTGAATCGGTTGTAATAGAGGGAGTCGAATTTAGAAGTTTGGTCGTATTTAACTAAATTTGACCGTCGGATTACGACCGAAAAATTACAACCGTTTAAATTCGACTATAAAAATTCGACCGAAGATGGTCAAATTTGATTCCAGCAGAATTTTACTTCAACTTTTCAAATTTTCGCTTGAAATTTGAAAATACCGCCAATTTTTTTTTATAATTTGAAATTCCTGCCAAAAATACTAAATTCAACCGTAACCGGTCACTTTTGAAATTGAACCTCTTTGAGTAAAAAAATAAATTCAACTATTTTTACTCAAAAAGTAACTTTGACTATTTTTGGTCGAATATTAAACTCGACCGGTGTTTCTAAATTCGATTGTATTTATCCAACAAATGTCATTTAAACTCAACCAACATTAGTCGAATTAAGAGCCAAAAAACATAATAGTGCTTATGACCAGCACTAATGATAGGCCATATTTATATACCTGTACACCCAAACGCAATTCACAGACTAACAAAGATATATGCTAACAAATCTAGTTAGCTTAACAAAAGTTACATTCCCTAAACGCTTAACAAAATAGTTAGCTAGCTTAGCTTTACAAAGGAGTTAGAAATTTCAGTGCTGACAGTTATATCCGGGTTATATCCAATACCGAATAATAGTAGAAAGTTCAAATAAACCATTAGTTACATACCCGAAAATGTTTAACAAAAGAGCTAGCTTTACAAAAGGGAAACTGAAGGTTCTAAATCCATCAGTCCATAAAAAGCTAAGCATGTTCACCAGACCAAATAAAAAGACCTAGAGCAACAGATAGTTGTGTGCGTCAAGATCTTCATCTTCATATTCGCCTCCAACTCCGTCTTCATTGTCGCCTCCAACTACATCTTTATTTCCATTGTTGGAGGTGTTGTGCACCACCAATGCCTTCCCTAGCAGGGTCTCCTGCATCGGTACATAAACAAGTATACCAATATTTTGTTAATATAATAAAACCTATATAATTACCTTACAAAACAAAGCATACAGGCAACTAAATAAGCTGAATAAATATACTGATACTTATCAGAAAACATATATAGTCACCTGCATGCATGAAACTTGTAAAGTTTTAAGCATATATTATAAAATGCAAGTGTTTATAAACTAAACATGAAGGCAAATATTGGTAACATGCTAGCAATTAATATAAATATATAACATAGAGTAGACTGCAAAATCGCACGTGAAAAAAATAAAAAGTCAGTTTATATTTGTACATGAACTAGGCCACAGAGCATACAAACACAATTAAAAAACTTACTGCTCGTGGTAGGCCTTCATATTACAATGCATTGCAATTAATTAATCATTTTAACTGAACCTTAGAACCGATAACATAAATTCGTTATATTTTGAAATATAATTGTGTCTGTCACCTTGAGTCTCAATACTACAATTCAACATAATATTACCAAAAGAAGTGAATCAACACTTCATTTGAAATCAATATCAACCAAGAATGATCAAAACTGTAACTTCACAAACAATTTGACCCGTGACTAAGACTGGTCCAATTGTTGCTATTGAAGATAATGCCAACCAGAGATTTGACACCATAAAACTGATCTTCATTCCTGGATCAGATTTGCATGTTATATGATTATTTAGTTTATAACTTGTTATTATCATATAATTATTATCAGTAGATAATAATGATAATCTGCTTCACAGGTTTTTTGGCTTAACATTCTTCAAAAAAAACTTCATCTTAAATTAATATATGGCTTTCTAGATCAAGTAATTTAAGTAAACAAAATATGTTACCTGTACAATGATCTTATCATTGTCCTTCAAGATCCCTTTTAGTGCAAGACTTGCTGTCCGCAAATAATTTTTGTGCTTTGATCGCTGACTCGAGTCTAGAAAAGCAGCAGTGGCCAGGTTACTCACTTTCTCGTCCAGAACAGATCGCAACACCTCCATGGGTAAAGAACGAACCATTTGTTTCACTTCTTCTAAGATCGTTGGCATTATAGAATAGATTTCTTCGGGAGCAACGTCAAATGATTCGTCAGAGTCTTTCATTTTTCTTTTTTTTAATAGCTTCATTGCATCTTGTGTTCCCATCAACTCCGCCAAGGTATCTTGGGGAAACAAGTTAACCCTCCCCTTAGTCGGGGGTCTCACTCCAGCTAGCACAATCAGATTATTCTTCCGCTGAATTGCCCTTTGTGTACGGGGGGATGCCCCTTCATCAGCAGCTTCCAACTCATCTGCCAATTCAACTCACACCTTTTTCAGTTTTCCCTACAATATATGAAAGGAAAATCACAAATAAAGCACTTCTCTATTAATTGACCCTAAAAACAAGCATTCAATTATAAATCAGTTTACTTAAAAATAAAATACAAACCTGTAGCTCTATCACAGATGGTTCAGTAGGGTCGTACACGGTATTCATAAATTCCTCATCACTGATTGGCATCTCACCTTTAGCAATTCTGACTTCATCTATTTCCTGTCAGATGGAAAATAAATATGATAAATATTTTAATTATAAGTTGGTAATATTTTTAGTAAATTATAACATATAAGTTATAGTTATTTATTAGAAAGTAGATAATTAAACATAATAATTTTAAAAAATAAATAAAGAATTAAAAAAATGAAATTAGTGATGGGGTAAGGAGGTAGTAAGATGGAGATAATTAGTGATTTGTTTTATTTTAGTAATCTGTTTATTAATTTCATCGGGCTGTAAGATTTAAGTAAACTCTGAATCAGTCAAAACATATTAAATTAAACACCTTTACTTCAGAACAGTTGTAGTGAAGCGTTATGTGTTTTATATTTGCATTAATGCTAAGTAATTAGTCTTGTTCTGGGAGGGCATCAGCATAGATAGCAAAACATGAGAGATTAAAACCAAAATAAGAACTTATAATACAAAATCAAGGACATATCCACTCATACTTGCAAAAGATAAAAAAAACTACCTAATCTATTTACAAGATAGAATAATACATGCCGTCTTTGTTCATATGGTTTTGCACCAGTACGAGAGGTAAATTCCATCTTTTCTCGGGCATTCTTGCCGGCATCTGACAATTTTTTAAATTCAGGTGTGCCCCAATACGCGCATATCAAATTCCATGCCCACTGAGAGAAGTAATGAGGCTTGAATGCTTCACCTTTTATGTCGAGTTCTTCTTCAGTATATCCGCATTCAAATAAGACATTCAACTTCTTGAGCAGTCGGGCCCTCTCAGTACCAAGATAGGACTTAAAATTCCTATTCAGATGTGCTCTCACAGCTCCGTCCCCATCTTCTTCGAGAATCCCCTTCGGATAAATGAAGTACTCCTGTCAAAATAAATTGCTTAGATTTAAAATAAAAAAAGCTTAGTAAAGTGTTTCAAATTAAAAAACATTCAGTCTCATATTAATTATTAGTAGCTAGAAACATGATAATATAAGACTAGTTAAACATTAGTAGTGGCTATATTTATTGCATGAATTGTGACAGTAGACTCAACAAAGTTAACTCAGGGTTGTCTTGCATTTTTAGTCCCACCAGCCACCACAGTTGTACTAGAGCAGTCAGTGTGATTTTAAAGTACTCAAATGAGTGTGATTATAAACTACATTTAGGAGATTAACATGTGATACGCTAAAATGTACACTTACAATTTATATAGTCCTTAAAGAGAAAAAAACAAAACACAAACCGTGCATCATGTGAGTAAAAACCATGAGAACTCTGGGAGCTACTTGCAAACTCTTATCTGAATGTTTTATTTCAGTTAAAAACAAACACTAATGTCCACTAATTCTTATCTACACTTAACACAAACAAATCATAAAACCAGAAAACACACTTTTAGCCGTACAACGGGTTACACTTTTATTGAAAGATTGATTTACAATATCGAAGCGATAATTAGTGAATAAAATATATGATTTATAACCAATATATGTGATTTTAACCAAAATCATACACTTTGGTTTAAGCTACCTAATTTATATATTACTTGAAATGAAACAAGATAT
Source organism: Apium graveolens (assembly GCF_009905375.1). Taxonomy (NCBI): domain Eukaryota; kingdom Viridiplantae; phylum Streptophyta; class Magnoliopsida; order Apiales; family Apiaceae; genus Apium; species Apium graveolens. Next base: position 285,641,724 of record NC_133652.1, on the reverse strand, counting down.
AAAAGTCTAAAAGTAAGTTCAAAAAAACAAGAAAGAAAGTAAACTCTAAACAAGAAAGAAAGAAAATGAAAAAGAAAGAATACTCTAAACTCTAAACTCTAAAGGCTGTTAAGAAAACAAGAATGAAACAAGAAAGTTGATGGAGGAGAATGAAATTAAGCATTACATCTGTTGAGAATAAATTAGAAGTAAAAACTCTACACCCCAAGTAGTAGTTTACAAAGGCTGAAAGAAAAATAAAATTAAAATACTTACTTTAAAACAGTTGATACATCTATTGTACCAAGCATTACGTGCAGCTCCCTTTGTAGAGATTGTATGTTCATCCCATTTCAGGCGAGCAAGGCGTGCCAATGTTTTCTTAGGTGTATTCCCCATAAAACTGTAAAAACATAATGAAAGTTTAGCAAGTTGATGTTAAAAACAAGCACTTTAAACAGATATAATGCTTATTAAAAATAAGCACTTTAAAACAGTTTATGGTTCTCAATCCAAATGTCAGCAAATTTCTTAATGTCAGCAAAAAGGCCAGGTCTTATCATCTCGATGGAGAACCCAACTCGGAAAAACCGAGCCATAGAACAAACCAGAACCAGAGATCTTTATTTAATCTAGAGGGGCCAATAAATGTAATCTGTAGCTAAACAATCTTTATTTACATCAATCTATATAATACTTGTAGCATCATCAGGTGTGTTCTTAGGTGTACATTCCTAAATAAGTGGGATTGCCTTGTCTAGTACAAACAATGCTCAATGTATAGAGGTGTTTATCAACACCGCACCCTTCCATTGTTGCAGTCACTTCCCAATTTTCATACTATTAGTTGAGTTGCTGGTCTGATTTTAGTTTTAACAAAATAGTCTGAAATTTAGCTGACTGTTACTATATCATTAAACAACACACTAAAGTCTTATATGCTAAAATAGATTGAAGTATGAAAATCACTATTGCATGACTGACAATAATCAGAAAATTATATTGTGGTCTGCTAAGCTTCCTGCCCACCACTGAGGTATTTAATATTTCAAAGATAGATTTAGCTAGTACCTAACTGAGATATTAGCAGATGCTTTAACCAATCTATACAAGTATTAATGGTACCTTACTCTGATTAAATTAAGAATTAGTAGACAATAGTCAATAGTCATTTTAAAAAAACTCAAGGCATTTTCTGTTAGCAATATTTGATAACAATGATATTAATATAATATAGCTCAACATAATTCCTCCCAGTTCATTTTAGATAATTTATGAACAGTATCTACATCTAGCTTTCAAATACTTCTGAGCTATAAACAGGGATACAAATTGCAATATGCTACACAAAAGTACTACCACATAAATAGTCATTATATTATGAAGCTTACTGCAAGGACAATGTTCAAACTCCTGCTATAACCAAGCAACAATTTTAGAAATAAAAATTTCATAAATCTTTTCTAATTACCATTTTGGCGTTTTTGTAATATTGACTTTTTCAAAACTTCCTGTTAAAAAAAATACATAGAGAATTCATACTTGTATTCTAAAGAAATAAATTATAGTTTAAATGTTTATATAGCAAAAGAGGACTGTAAAACTGAAATGCAGAAACTAAATAGAGGAAAAAACCCCAGAAAAAAACCTCCCTCTAAAAAACTACCAAAACAACAACCAAAATATTTATTGAAGGAATATAAATAAATTTATTACCCTTTTAGGTTCGGAAGTAATTGAACCGTTGGTCTTGCATTCCAAGTTGGTTTTCTCGGGTAGTCGCCTTCACAACACGTGCGCCTTTTCCTCTCAAACAGAATTGTTTGGCTGCCTTCTCCCACCTCGTAAGACCCTTCCCTCTGACTTTCTTCGTCACTAGGTTTGTGTGGATCACTTCCGCTGGTCCCACCATTATTGTATCCTTTTCCCTTCCTTGAGTTTGGACCGCTCCAGACCACCTAAAAAACACATAAAAGAGTATGTCAAAACAGTAATTGTCAAGGTCCCATTTGTCTTAATCTGCAGTACACAGGGGGGTCATAGGTCGGCCAGACTTTAGTCTTCTAAATGACATGTTGATATACATCTTTTAATAGGCCCTGTTGATATACTAATACTGAAATCAACATCTGCAATAGTACTAACGGAAATCACTAATTACATTAACAACAGTCATTTAGTAAGCATGTCTCGAAAGCTGTCGTTGACGAAGTGGAAAATCTTTAACATCAAGATTTCTAAGTGAAGAAAATTCAAGATTAGGGTGATTAAAAAGAGTGTGTAGTAATACAGAAAACCAAGAATGGCAAACAAATAATATTTAAGCTGGACCAAGGGAAGATTATAGCAAAAATATAATAGGAGACGAGACAATTAGCTTAATACAAAGTTTAATCCCAACCCACTACTACTAATATTAGGTTTCATAATAAGATGGGGCTTTAAACAGTACTAAACTGAAACCTCAGCTCCTCCGCCTCCAAATTCAGTAACAAAAACCATCCAACAAACAAATTCAGTAACTCCCGACACACAACAGTTACATACATAGTTTACACACAGGTATAGTTCATCTCCTTCATTTTTTTGTATCCAATTAAGTTTTGTTTCTCAGTACACCCCACTAATTACATAACCCCCAAATAAGCCAAGAGAATTGTGAAAGAGAGAGCGCATTATAAAAATGTAAAAACCCCTAATTTCAAGGAAAGAGAGATGAACCTGTGAAGTTTTTATCAGCTTGATTGTATTCTTTGAGCGTTCATCAGCCATTGATTTTATCAGTCGATAGCCGCCTCCTTCACCCTTCTTAAACCCTAATTTTAATTGACAGCCGCTTGAGAGAGATGAAAGTGAGAGAAATGGGGTAAAATATGTTTATATGTTTTATTTCAATTCTACCGAGATCGGTGGAAATTAGCCGTGTGAAACTTTTCATTGTCATTCGGTCAAATTTAATGAACCAATATATTTTTTCTCCAGAAGCTGTTGAAACCTCTGTTCTGCACTAATTCAACAGAAGATATCATTCATCTAATAAAATTAACAAATACTTGGCCATCTAGCAAAAAAAAATGCCTAAATGTAAATTTTATAGAAAATTAGATAAAGAAATAATTGCTTTGACACAAATTTGATTGAAATAATTAAAATAAATTACACTAAATCATCATTATCGCTCAAGTCATCTTCATCCTCATTTTTGTCTTCGTCTTCGTCTTCTTCTTCATCTTCTTTATCTTTTTCACTTTCTTCTTCATTGTTGTAATCTACCGAATAGTCATTTTCAAACATTCTCAAGTCAACAAAAAAATTTGAGGGATCACGAATAATAACTCTTTCAACATGTGATGATGAAGCATTTGACATTTCATTTTGTAAAGCATCATCATTCGTCCCGATTTTTTCTTGAATTGACACACTTTCATCAACTAGTCGCCTCTTTGTTGTTAAAACCGTGTACCATGATGATTTTGCAATAGAAATGTTTGGTGCATAGTATACTTGTTGAGCTTCGCTAGCCAACACAAACACGTCTTCGGCATTTAGTTTTGATTTAACATCTACGGTAGTCATCCGGTGTTTATCGACTTTCACATGTGTCGTGTGATCAAACCAATGACATTTGAAGATGATCACTTGATGCCCATTTTAATAAAAGAGTTTTATAATTTCTTCTATCCTTCCATAGTAGTTACCATAATGTTCTTCGTAAGAAGTCCCTAGAAATAAAATGTATTAAATTGGAAAATAATTGGTAAAGAAAAATACAAGTTAGATATTAAGAAAAATAATTAAATTTCTCACCAATGACAACAACACCGGAATTTGGTGAAGTGAGCTCATTAGAATTTACACAATCAAATTTGTAACCATTGCACTTGCATGCTTTATAAGACTCCACTTTATACAACGGACCTCTTATTAGGTCTATAAATTTCTTGTTGAGCTCTTCATCATCTTGTACCTAATAACATATGTGAGAAATATAATATGAGGAAAATTTGTGTATGTGTCTGTGTATAAATTATAATGCATACCCTTCTTTCGAGCCAATCTTTAAATTGTTCGTTTTGAAATTGTTCCTTTTCCGCATCATTCAAATGTGGGTATTGTCGTTGTACCAACTTTTGAAAACCCCTACATAATCAAGTTAAATTATAAAAACATCACATTTTGAACTAAAGTAATTTTAAAAAAGAAGTTATTTAAAAATAATTTACCTCAAGTACTTTCCAACCTCCGGCTAATTAATAAGAACATAGTATGCCACGAGTTCATATTCATCACAACTCAAGATTCTATCTCTAGTTCGTAGACTAGGATGTGTCGGATATGTGTAAACTTCTAACAAATTGGCATTATGAAACATTTGAGGGGCCTCATTTCGACATAATTGATTATGCATCAATCCATTCTTGGAATCAAAATATAACGTACAGAAGTGTACACATTCTTCCTCAATGTAGCGTTGTGCCATTGAACCCTCCGCTCGAGCTTTATTTCCAACCTTCAATTTCAAGTTGTGCAAGTATCTTTCAATAAAATACATCCAACGCCCATTGGCCGGCCCACCCAACTTACATTCAGTTGCTAAATGCAGTGGCAAATTCTCCATGGGATCAAAAAGACTAGGAGTAAAGATAGTTTTAAGCTTAGACATTATTGTCACTATATCTCTCTCCATTTTCTCTAAATCTGTGTATTTGAGACTAGACAAGCATAAATCTTGAAAGAAGTTGCACAATTCAATGATAGGATCAGACACATGTTTCAGAAGTAGATCACGACAAACGATAGGCAACATTTTTTGCATGAAGACGTGACAATCGTGTGATTTCATCCCACGAATGCAATTTTTCTTCCAATTCACACACCTAGATATGTTTGAGGCATACCCGTCTGGGAGTTTTAATGAGACTATCCACTTATACAACTTTTGAACTTGTTCAATCGAAAGTACATATGGTGCATGTGGTTTTATACCATTATCTTGAATCCACAACTCACGGTGTACACCTAACTCTTGACAATCCTTTCTTGATTTGGTTTTATCTTTAGACTTCTTCGAATCATCAAGAATTGTGTAGAAAATATTGTCAAATACATTCTTTTCGGTGTGCATAATGTCAATGCTATAACGAAGGCTGAGTGTCTCCCAATATGGAAGCTCAAAAAATGGAGAACTGTGAGTCCAATTATGTGTCACACCATAATCTTTTGGTTTTTTCTTCGATGACTTTCCCGGTGGGGGAAACTGTATTTGCTCACACATGACCTTTGCACGTGACCCTGAATATCGAGCACAAACTGATCGTGTCTCAACTCTTCCAAATCTCGTACTCCTTCTGAGAGGATCATCTGTCTCCAAAAAATACCGAGCAATTCCATAAAATGTTGTTTTACCACCATGTTTGAGTTGCTTACCTTTGACCTCTCCCATGCAAACTGGACATGCCAACTTACCTTTAGTGGACCACCCGCTAAGTATGGCAAGTGCAGGAAAGTCACTAATTGTCCACAAAAGTGCCGCCTTCATCATAAAATATATACGTGAGAACATGTCATATGTTTCCACTCCAGTATGCCACAACAATTTTTATTCATCAATTAATGGCCTGAGATAAACATGTAAGTCTTTTGTTGGATCCGTCGGTCCAGGAATGAGAAGAGGCATAAACATGTATGGAGCCTTAGTACACATAGATGGGGGAAGGTTGTACACAATAACCACCACAGGCCATACTGTATACTCCCTAGCGTGCTTATCGTGAAAGGGGTCAAATCCATCAGTAGAGAGCCCGAGTCTGACATTCCGAATCTCTTTTGAAAATCTTTGAAATCTCCGATCAAATTGTTTCCATTCATCTCTATCTGTTGGGTGACTTAATTCACCTTCAACTGCAATTCTATCATGGTACCATCTCATACATTTTGCAGTCTTCTCCGCCATGAATAAACGCTGCAATCTCATGGTAATAGGAAAGTAACGCAAGATTTTTCGAGGGATCTTTTGTTTTTTAGGATCTTTTTGCACTTTGTATCGGTCTTCTTTGCATATATCACACTTTGTCTTTTTGCTATGTTCCTTGTAAAATAACATACAATCATTCTCACAAGCATCAATCTTTTCATACTCCATATTCAGTCCTTTAATCATCTTTCGCACGGTGTAGTAATTCTCAGGCAATTTATGATCATCGGGCAGTACTGATCCAATGAGGCGAAGCAAGTCATCAAAACCATTGTTACTACAATTATGCTTGTTTTTCCAGTGAAGCAGCTTCATAACAAACTCCAGAGTTGTAAGATTGGCATTGTTCGGATAAATTGGTTCTGATGCAGTATTCACCATCTTGTAAAATTGTTTTGCTATTTCATTCGGTTCTTCCTCAAAATCCTCACAATCTTCGAAGGCATCATCATGTGCATCATGCATATCATCATCTTTGCAGCCCGTGTTAATATAACTTGTTCCAGCCTCGTTCCATGACATTTCTTTCTCCCCGTGACAATCCCATCTAATATACCATTGCATGATACCATGTCGATATAAATGTATTTTCACGATACTAGGATGCTTGTAGTATATATTACGTCAATCTTTGCACGGACATCGTATAAGGCCATTATCTTCTTCTTCAAGATGCTCAATATCAAATTTAATGAAATTATCCACACCAACTTTATATTCTCCGTTATGTATTTTGCTTCATTAAATCGACTATGACCTATCCAACTACGATCGGATTCCATCTATAAATAACCACACATTGATATTAGGTGAATGAATTGCTAGACATAAAAAAGTAAACAACTAACAACTCAAAATTATAAACTTATTTTACTAATTATCCAAATATTCTAAGCCTAATAAACAACAACCAAGTTAATTTTAGCAACAAATTCAAGTTACTCAAATCATTACATAAACACATAAATAATTGAAGAAATCAAGACATTAATAATAATCACATATAGAATTTAATGAACATAAAAATATATGAAAGCTTTAAAATTAAACTTACTTGAAAAAGAATGATGATCACATGAATGAATTTGATGAAAAAGGAGAGAAAATGATGAAATTGGGGGTGGGAAAGATGAGAAATACGGCTACTGGATAGAAAGAGGCAGTAGGGTTTCTAAAATGAACTCCTAAATTCAGTGGAATATAGTTGAATTTATGATAAGGCTAAAAACGATGTAAATCGGTCGAATTTAAGTTTCCACCTTTTTCAGCCGAATTTCTTTTTTTACCGCTTTCAGTCGAATTTAGCATTTTAGTAAATTTAACCGAATTGTGTCAAACAAAGTTTCCCGACTTGTATAAAATTTCGGGGGGAAATGAGGGAAATTTCCCTCCAAATTAAAAACATATTTCGATTGCCTGCAGTCAAATTTAGTAAATTACATTAAATTTTATTTGGTGAGAAAATTCTTTCTTTTTTTCCTTTAGTCATAAATTCGACCGAATATTTTTTCGGTCGAATTTAGATTTAAATTCGACCGTTTTATTTCCACTAGTTAAAGTTGAATTTGATATACGACTGCTAGCGGTCGAATATAGTATTTCACTAAATTCAACCAAATTCAGTTTAATAAAGTTTCCCGCTGTAAACTAAATTTGGAAGGAAATTTCCCACTAAAATTCAAAAATAAATTTTGATTGTGTGCGGTCGAATTTAGTAAATGGAAACAAATAATTTGGCGGGAAACTTCCCGCTTTTTTTTCCCACCATTTGTAAATTTGACCGAATTTGTAAATTTGACCGATTTAAATTCGACTGTTTTTATTTCAACTGGTTGAAGTTGAATTTATTTGTAAATTCGACCAATTAAATTCGACTATTAGATTTCGACCGGGGCCAGTCGAATTTAGCCGTACCAAACCGTGTCGACCGCCTGCGGTCGAATTTAGACGCGATCGAAATTGCATCAGTTGTAATTAACCCTATTTTCTTGTAGTGACAGGAGTAGAGAAATGTATATATATTTATAGTGACTTATGAAGTGTATGTAGGTGTGAGAAGCACTGATTCTTGCCATATTTAATAAGCGATATGAGCGAGGATGAAAGTTAAAGAAGTTAATACAATGGGTATTGATTTTATTTCATTTAATATGCTTGCTAAACTCTACTATAAGAAAGTATCAAAACAAAACTCTTGTCTTTTACTTTCTTTTGGCCTCCGTGAGTTTTGAATATAACTTCTTTATGTCCAATCTTTTTGCACTACCCTGCATTTATCATGATCCACCACTTCCTTATATTAATTGTAGTTGAATTTTATGCCAAAAGAAGCATAAATGAGCAATGGAGTTTATATTTTTGTTTCTTGAGGTTGTGAGACTTTAATTCAATTTGAGAACTTGTTTCCTTGGTTGGTATGTGGAACTAACACTTGTTTACAATTAAGCTACATTGATGTTCATTCTTTTTGCTCCTTTCTTCACAAAAATACGTATTTATGTCTTTATTTTTGGATAACCTAATAAATACTTTCTGACCTAATTTATGATATTAAAGAGAGACTTACAGGGTAGTCAAGTTAGGGGTTGGCTGTAAGATCGTAAATGAAGTCATGTAGGGTGGTTGAGTCTAGTCTGTATCCACTAGTAGTGATTTTTTTTTCAATTCCTTGGATGTTGTGGCTTTACATAAAAAAATTATTGTTTGTTGTTTAACTGCCAAACCAAAATGACATTGACATGTGATAGAAAAATATAACATTTTGCATGATTTAAAACATGTCAATAAAGCCCACCATGTTAGACTGTTTGAGCCATAATTTTAATTTAGACCCGAAGGACCCACCCTCATGAGTTTTATATTTTGTGTTAATCTGACCCATAATTGAACTTTATTTCCATACTCCCGACTTTATGATTAAGTCAATTTCATCTTTTTCAGCTTTGTTGCCCTTATATATTACCTAATTTCTTACGGGCCAAATTATCAAGAGCATAGAAAATAAGCAAGTCTCTCCTCATTGTGACCTAATTATTTTATTGAAAAATTGCATAACCGATTTTATGCATTTTCTGGGAATTTGACCTAGCATAATTTCACACCAATAGAGTAGAATATTGAAACTTTTTTCTAATGAAAAGTTCTAGAAAATATGATCAATATATTCACAACCCTTTAAAAACCAATTAAAACTCATATTGGTAGGTAATCCTTTATTTTTTATCAATCCTATTGTTGGAAAGGAGGTATGCATGGAATTTGAAATCAATAATCTTAGTTTATCAGGTGATTTTTGTTGCCATAATAGATGTCACAAATCTGTGCGATAAATTTGTCCATTAGGTTGTAACAAGATTGTGTAAACATTTTTTATCACTTTTGAGATAAGTGTGCCGTTGCTGTGAGACAGAGAAGTAAAAAATTTAATTATTTCTAGCTCAGTTCCATATTCTTTTTCCATCCTCTAATTACAAATTATCATTTTTGAACATTTTCCTAAACCGATATGTGTTTTCCATGAATCAGTTGTAAAATCGAGAGAACCTTTGGGAAAGTAATTGACTTTGAAAACAAATATCATGCCAAAATTGAATAGATTGGCCATCCACTAACCTTCAATAAAAATCTAGGATTGAAATATTTTTATACTTTTCTCCTATGACAATTCTGTGATATTTATCCATACTTCTCGACGAAGATATTGACAATTTGATCTTATACTCCACCGTGTTATTTAGAAAATATACTCCATATTTATTTATTAAAACTTCACACCATAAACTTTCCTTTGTATTCTGGCCTTCGATGAAAGAACAATTTTTTGTTCTTACATGCTTCATAATTGCTGTCCTCCCTTTTCTCTTGAATCACAAATTTTTTCCTAGTGTCTTTTATGTATTTTTCTTGTCTTTACTCGCACATCTCCCGAAGATAAGTCTCTTTTAAATTTTTTACACATATATTATATTTTTTGGGGTTCAATAAAATGTGTAGTTTTCTTGTATTTCCTCCCACCTCTCCCCCAATAGAAGTACCATTTGCATGTGGTATGCGAAGTTCGTGTAGTTAAAATGAGAAACATGGGAAATATTAGGTCTACTTGTCTTCATCCCGGTTGTATATTGACTTTTCGGTTAGGACCACCATTGAGTTAAAATGAGAGGCTTGGCTATGATTATATCAGATGAATCCATCACCTCTATTTACCGCCTTTCCCATTCTTGGTAGAGTCAACAGTATCAAAAGCTTTTCGAAGTCCGGTTTAGTAACATTACTCTAGATTGCCCTATTTAAATATTGTGAAGCACATCATTTATGATGAGGATTATATTTGTGATATGCCTAACTTTCACAAACATTATTGGCTTAGTTGTTACGAGTTTGGCGAACATAAATTTCAACCTGTTGGCCAATAGTTTGAGTATTATTCAAACTTTTACTTGGTAGGTTTACGTAGTAGGTCAGTATGCATATCTTATGGTTTTGTATTATTCCTCATTTCGTGCTGAGGAATTTTACTGATACTACCTCTCCCCAATGTTAAAGCACTTTGTGCCGGATTGTTAGATTCCAGGATTTATGACTTATGAGTAATCAGCTTATGAGTCCAAATTTTTCCTTCTTAATTCCTAATAAAAGTTTTCCACTAACCTGGTAGGATTACTGACTTGAGATATCTTAATTTAATGAAGGAATCTAAAAGTATAATTTTGCATTAATCTTTAGTTTCGTATGCACGTAGCCACATATTATTATATGTAGCATATAAAATAGTTTTCGAATAAGGCCTTTCATAGTCGTACTCCTTACTAGAGGTAGTCAAACTATGTTTCATACACGCTAAATAAATCCATTGAACAACGGTTTCTTCATTAGGATGTTTTGAAAATTAAATCTTGTGAGATAAAACTATTACCAACTACATAAAATATGTGACTATGAATTGGACCAAGTAAATATTTCATATTATAAGTTACAGGGCTGTGGAATCTTGGTTCCACCTGATTTAAATTTCTAAGTTAAATCAAATATTTCTATACATAGTTGATAAAAAATGAATCGGTTGGATATCATAATTCAAATTTGCCGTATAAACCAAATTCTGAAAATAATAGGAATTATGCTTTACTTTTAAATTACATCTTCGACATATACATAATGATTTACCCAGTTCATAGCCAAAGTGTTGCGGCTTTGGGTTGACTACGAGAAAAACTAAAAAACCCAATGTACATACGTTACTTTAACCAACCTATATGATTACGGTGAGTTAATATTTTTTGTATAATAAATTATATTTTCATTTAAAATTATCACATCAACTAAATATGTTTTCATTTAGAATTATGTATATAGTTAAATTAATAAAATAATACATTAGGTCGTATTTTTATCGTACTGGCATATAAAAATTTTAATATTTGTATATTCGTATTTGAATAAGGGTACAATATTAGGGGAAAAAAAGATTACTATTGTTGAGCAGACTATTTTATTGACATTACTGGCGCATTTATTGTACTTTTAAAATAAGGTAATATATGTTTTTAAAAAAAATCAAAATCATTAAGTAATATTTGTAATCAGTCAAATACTTTGATGAATTAATAAAGTTTATTATTTTTAATTAAAAATGACCAAATTAAAATAACAACTACTATTAAGTATTTCATTATTTATTATATGAATTTGTAACTTTTGTTTATTTCTGCATTTTTTAAAAACGTGTGTGTGAAATTTGGCAAAAAAAGAAAAACGTGTGTGTCCTGTCACCATTCATTGAATAGTGACACCTGTTAGATACCGTGTATTGGTGAACGAACCGACGGACCATTGCATGTATTACAACTTGACTATTCATCTACCCCACTACTTTTATTGAAGCAAACTACATCATACTGAAAATGGTTCATTTATCATCTCCTCTCACTCAAATTTCTTCTTCTCTTCCGACACATCCATCAACAGAGCATTCAGGTGAATACGTGTATATACATATGTAAATAATCCTGTTTTTCTGAACTTTTAGTCCATTTATAGGGTTATTTAGCGTTTGAAACATGTTTTATGATATGGTTTCCATATCTTTTTCTTACTTCTTTTCCAGTCTTGTACGCCCTTTACCATCGTCCTCAGTTATGCATGTATATAAATATATAAATTATCCAAATCCTCTGAACTTTTAGTCCATTTGTATGGTTATTTAGCGTCTTGTTCATTGTTTACGATTTGGTTTCCATGTCTTCTTCTTACTTACATGTCTCTCTTCTACACCGTTTCTCCTTATTTCATTTCCTTTTTGTATATTAAGATGTCTACATCGATATTTCTTTTCCTAACTTTAGGCTTTCACTTGTGTACTTTAATGTTTCATAGTTTCTATAACAGATAGATTTAGTTATCGGTGTTACTACAATTTTGATCCATGTCTTGTAAGTGCTAAATCGGTTGGTAAAAGTCCGTAATTTTACATTGTTCGGTTCTTTTTCAATACATGTCATATGCTTCCTTTCCCTATTATTTAAAATGACTTTTGGTCTTCTAATCGTTTCATTTCCTCGTGTGACATTATTGTTGCACTTAGTTTTTTTCTTTTACTCCTATGATATTGCCTAACCCAATGTCTCCTCCAGTGGTAGCAGTTCTGATGAGTGTGAAAGTGCAAGATGTGAGAATCACAGATTCGTGAGATCGGAGAATATGGAAAACAGCATGACCAATCTCAATGTTAACCTGACTGCTGTGTCGAGGATAGTTGAGACGCAGGGGGAGAGCCATATGCAGTTCAGTGGGCATATGACAGTGCAACAGGCTGAGTTCAACAAAAGGTTCAAGGCACAAAAGCAACTTCTACTTGAGGAGATTAGGCTTCTGAGGATTGAGCATGATGAGATTCGCAGGAAGATGAATGAGTGGTTCTCAATGGATGGCAGTTGGGCTGGTTTGAAGTCTATTATGTTTAATTATGTTTTAATTTTGTTTAATATATTCATGAAAAATGGGGTTTTATTTGGATGTTAAGAATGTTTCCCTTAATGTAAGGAATTTTGAATGTGAATGTTGTTATTTTTTTTCAATTTCTCTGCTAAATGATTTAATCATCTATTACCACGGTAAAACTAATGCTTACTTAACTATGATTACAGTAAACGGAACTTTAAAAAACTGTAAATGAAAACAGAGTTTATACAACCTTGTGTATGTAACTATGCGTAAGGGGAGTCCAACACCGTGATGTAAGAAGTAATTGTACTTGGTGGTAGGTAAATATACTCAAGGTTCTATACTCTACATGAGCTATTTCTTCATTAAAACTTACCACAGTGCTCTTCTGCAGCTCGTGCTTCCACTCCAAACTCAAACTTCAATATGATGTATATATATATTTTGTTATACATGTACTTGTATACAGATATTTGTTAAAAACTTAGTTTGGAAGTTAAAAAAATTTATTTTTAAATGAAATAGTAAGGTCATATTACATCTAACAATTCAGTACTCTTATTCATCTCTATTTAGTTTCCTTAAAATATTGTTTATCAAGTTCATTTGTAACATGAAATTGTAACTTTTGAAAAAAATATTATAAGGTCTGGCATAATTGGCCTCAATTTTTTTTCTTTTTAATTTCATACTAAATTGTATTTAATTTTATTTTTTGGTTCAAGTTATAATGCTTAGCAAACTTACACATTTTATCTAGTAAATAAAAATGAATTTTTTTTACGAAGGAACATGTATTTTAGACATGGTTATTAAAAAATAGGTAATTTAGTTTATCCATGATGAATGTTACATTAATAAATTAGTGGTTCTCTCACTTTAGATGACAATATATTACACCCACTTAATTTTATATGGTTAATTATTTTTTAATTATTATCTTAATGTATTTATAATAAAAGGGGTGGGTTACTCAACTAAGTTGTAGGACCAAATGCCCAAAATCCAATTTCGATAACTTATTACATATATGTCATCATGTGAAAATAATAACTTCTCACTAAATATATATTTTTTACATTTTTTGCTCAATATTATTCTTTAAGAAAACTATTTTCTAAATTCAAAAGAATAATATGTTTGGCTAAAGATCAACATATCATGTGAGTGCTCAAGTTGAAGAGCTAGTCAAAATTAGTAAGGTCGAGATAGATGAAATTACATGCATAACAATTTCTATGGTTACATTTCCTTTTATTTATTATCTTGATGTATTTAAAATAAAAGGTGGGTTACTCAAGTAAGTTATAGGACCAATTGTCCAAACCCAAATTTCATAAGTTAATACATGCAAATATAATGTTCTACACATGTGCTAGCTCAAATGGAGTTAACAAAAAATAAATTTGAATTACTAATAATCTACACATTGACGGATGATTGTTGAAATAAATGATATTAAGTGATATGTTTAGGAAATAACATCTGGAGTGAATGATAGATTGTTGTAGGGTTTATTTTGTGTTCTCTATTCTTTTAGTACAACAAAGTGTGTTTAGCGGAATAATAATAGCACCACACTTTATACAATTTGTGTATATTGAAACTAATATTGAATTATAGCCTTATTTTTTACATTGAGTAACTTTGCTAGTCATATTGGTTTATAGTTATTTTTGTTGTTAAAACATGCTTATGTTATATATTTATACTAGCATATAACCGGTGTACGCACTGATTATAATATTTATAATTTTATAATTTTAATAATTTATTAAAATAAGTTATAAAAAAATAAATACATATTATTTATATTAATGAATTTAAAATGTTTACATATTGTTTTGAATCTATTATATTATGAAAGCATTCAAAATTTAGATAGTTAAAATCTTAAAAAGTCCTCATATCACATCACATAGATGGCTTTGCTGTAAGGGAGTGTCAATAAGGGTGGTGTATGTGGATGATTTGATATTGATTTTTTCAAAAAAAAATATTTTTTTCTCGTTTTATTAATTTTTTTGTTAGATTATAATTTAAGTTATTAAAAATAATTTTGGAAGTGTTTGGTTTCCGACAAAAGAGGCAAGAAAAAAGTTGAGTGCGATTAGAAATTAAGTTGGATAATAATTTATAGAGTTCATAGTTTTATTAGATACATAATTTATTTATTTTTAATTAAATAATATTTTTTACTTTATTTTGAAAGATATTAACATATTTTTTTCGAATGCTTTAACCAAATAAAATAATTTTTCGCTTATAATAGTATAATATAGATAGATTAATTAGTTTGTTATATTATAATATAAATTACTAAAATTAGTTTTGGAAGTATTTGGTTCCCCACAAAAAAGGTAAGAAAGAAGTTGAGTATGATTAGAAATTAAGTTGGATAATAATCGATAGAGTTTGTAGTTATGTTAGATACATGATTTAATTTTTTAATTAAATTATATTTTTTAAACTTTGCTTTTGGAAGGTATTAACGTATTGGTATTAAACCAAACGAAACCATGTTTCTCTTATAATAAATTATAAAAAACAATAAATATATATTTTTTAGATTAATGAATTTAAAATATTTACATATTGTTTTGAATGTATTATATTATGGAAGCACTCAAAATTTAGATAGTTAAATCTTAAAAAGTTCTCATATCACAACCCATAGATCGCTTTGCTGTAAGAGTGTGCGAGTCTGAATAACGGTGGTGTACATGGATGAATTGATATTGATTTTTTAAAAAAAAAATTATTTGTTTGTCGATTTAATAATTTTTTTGTTATATTATAAGTTATTTAAAATATTTTTGAAAGTGTTTGGTTTCCGACAAAAGAGGCAACAAAAAAGTTGAGTGCCATTAGAAATTAAGTTGGATAATAATTCATAGAGTTCATAATTATATTAGATACATTATTTATTTATTTTTAATTAAATTATATTTTTTTACTTTATTTTGGAAGATATTAACATACTTTTTAGGAATGTTCTAACCAAATGAAATAATGTTTGGCTTATAATATTATAATATAGATAGATTAATTAGTTTGTTATATTATAATTTAAATTACTAAAATTAGTTTTGGAAGTATTTGGTTCCCTACAAAACAGGTAAGAAAGAAGTTGAGTAAGATTAGAAATTAAGTTGGATAATAATTCATAGAGTTTGTAGTTATGTTAGATATATGATTTATTTTTTAATTAAATTATATTTTTTAAACTTTGCTTTTGGAAGGTGTTAACTTATTTTTAAGGAAGGTGTCAACCAAGCTAACAAATGAAAACATGTTTCGGTTATAATAATATAGTATATATATTAAGCCAATAATATATTTATTTATTTATTTTGAGCAAAATATAATTTTCCTTTTGATCCAATAATTTTAAAATATATATTTTTTATTTTTACACACTTTTTATTCTACTAGTTAAAATGTATTTTCACATTTTTTGGTCTTCTCTTTTGTTAAAGTAAAAGAGTTCTTGCCACACATTTGGGACATGATATCTCACTAGCATATGTTTATGTTTGTGGTAATGGTAAAGGCATGGCCTGAGATATGCACACTATGATCCACATAATTACACAAGAGCACACATATTTTACCACTCAACCTTCAAGAATTTTTGTTCAAAATTTGGAGATATATATAATGCAGACAACTATCTACTTGCACACAGAATAGTGTTGGTACCGCCTGAAACTACCTAAACTATATACCATTTACTCGGGAAACTTTTTTTACTTCCATTGAATATTTGTGGATATAAGAAAATGTAATAACATCTTATATTTGGTCGACATCAATTGTTCGTTTGAAAGTTGTGATTGTCTAAAAATTGCAACAAATTGCTTTTGTTTCTTGTTTATCTTGTTCAAGAATATTATATGACTAACATGTTCATACTGGTTTTTCAAGAAGCTCTCGACAATATCAAGGCAAGGAACTTTGTGAAAATTCTTTCAAATTAGGAGAACCTATTTTCATAAATTATATACTTGTGCTGAGTGTACTTGATAGATTATAAAGTTTGAGATGTAGTAGATTTATCATTTATGTAACAAATTATATAATTGTAAAGTTTGTTTAATATTTCACTAGCTTGTATACAATTGTTACATTAACTAGTAAAGTGTTAATTACCTTAAAAATACTATTGAAACCAACAAAAAGTGGACCCCTATAGTAGGGTCCACATGCCACGTGAGCATGCCACGTCTTTACTATATGTGGGGTCCACATGACACGTTAGCATAATATGGAGCCCTTGTGGGACACAAAATTTTTTTGTAACACTCTAAGTTAACTTATATTTATGTTAGGATTGTTTTATGTTACCATAGGTCTCTAGAATTACCCAAACTTGCATGTTATAATGGGGTAAATATGTTATCTTAGGTACCCTAATGTATTAACAAAAAAGCTAACATAAATTTTATGTTATCATAATTTATTTTTGGCCTTTAATAACAATTTAGGGGTCCTTTGTAACAGTCTTTTTATTACATATGGATAATTTTGCTCTAGTGGATATTCTTAATTTATTGTCAACAAAAAGATCAAGCAAGGTGTTACACATGTAATTTAACATATGTCCTCGGACTATTTTATATATCTAACACATCTTTAAATATCTCATCTCTTGTAAGATGCTAGGCCTACTGACATTTCAACTGAAAGCACTTCTTCGTCCTAATTTATTAAGTAATTTGTATAATTTATTCACAGTTTCTTCACAGTTAAAATATTTTTAGAGTATATATTAATTTGACTTTCTAACCAAAAATATAATTTTAATAAGTCATGTATGTTTCATATATAATTGGTTAGTCTTTCAAACATTAAATATAATTTTAATAAGTCATGTATGTTTGATATATAATTGGTTAGTCTTTCAAACGTAACTCGTTTCTAGCATTTTGGAAAAGGTATAGCCTTGTTCTACCACCTGAGAAGATTACCATTACATTACAGTATATAACCAAATTTAACCAAATTTTTGTTGGATCTTACTCACTTGTAGATTATATTTATGGCTTTAGAATTTTTGGGGAGGGATGAGATGGTGCAGTTTTTAAAGTTATCACTATTTTTACTCATATATATGACATCCGTTTTAATTGAAGTGCTCTAAGTTTATATATAGTACTTATACATATTTGATATAAATTTGTAGGTTTTATGAGCAAATTACGGGTTGGTCAATTTAAGATCAAAATTGTACAATAGCATTTGGTAGATTATTGCTCTAATATTATAATTATTTCAAAATTTTAACAAGTTTTGTAGATATTTCAACACTGTACATAAGATTAATGAAATTATTTATTTTCGAAGACATCATATGTGAGTTCAACTTAGTCACCATGATTTCGTAGCAATGTCTTGTAAATCACTTACGATGAACTTATAGAAAATCACTCACACTTAAAAAGACCAACTTACAGCATACAAGAATGCATGACCAGCCTATGATAGCTTTCTTACAAGTATTAGGTACTTGAAGTTCGAGATGTTTTTACTTCTACTAGGGCCGATTCCACATTACATTTTAACTTTGTCATTGCACCGAAATCTTATATTACATAACAATGATAGATAGACTGATTTATTAGTTTTAATGATAGACGAATAGATTTATTGAATTATATTATAATTGAGTTTGCATTTTTGTTGTTATCGAGTCTGTAAATGAAATTAATTTTTAGAGTTTATTTATTTTGCTGATAGGTTCAATATAATTGTTTTAATTGGCGAATGTCTAGAAAGTGTATTTGATGGGTTTTTTTAATTTTTAAGAGAAGGTGTAGGTGTTTGAAGTTGGTATGATATGTGTTTGCGGTCGGGGAAAGCCAATTGCTACACCAGAAAAGTTATGCAATCATTTCACAAAGATGTTTAGAAAATAATGACTAACTAACCATTTATGAGCAACGAATACCTACCGAATTCTCCAATACCAAATAGATTTATCAAATACCCACCATATTAATACTTAAAACGATGACAACCTTAAGAAACGGGTAATATTTATTGGTTGTTATTGAGCTTTACTCAAAAAGTTATCGGTTCGATTATTTCCAATTCATTCGTCGTTATATTTATAAAATGACCGATAATAAGATGACTTGTGAATTATTGGTCATTTTAATAATATTTAGGGTTTAGGGTAGAAAATTTAAAAATAATATTTAATTATGAAGGAACAAATCTAGTACGAAGAATGATGTTAAACGAGTGGTAATGAAAATAATCTAAACTGAATTTTTTTAACAAATGAGTTTTAATAGTTGTAGTTGACAATAATATATTTTTTGTTTTTTTAATCGTACGGAACCCGCAGCCGCTACCATTCGGGTGCGCACCGGATAAACCCCACGGGCTCACGCAATAGTCTGCAAACTATGTGAGCCAAGGTAAACCGCATTTAACCAATAGACTCTGCCTCACGAGGCATAATCATTAATTCTGCTCCAGTGGGATTCGAACATATGACCAAGAGGATAGTTATCCCCTATTTGACCAACCGAGCCAACGGTTGCGGGTACTTTATAATACTATTTAATCACGATATTAAAAGATATTTTAACGGATATATTTTAACTATTAAGAAAGAAGTTAACATTAAAATATCGAAGATATTATCTCATTATTATCTACAAAACATAACTATTTTAAAGCAACAATACTATATTCTCTTAATATCATTATTTCTAATATGTCGATATTTACTTTTAAATTTTAAAGCAGCATTATTATATTTTTTTAACAAAATATATTTGAAATTTATCGAATAAACCCAATAAAAAGTGCTCAATTACAAAAAAGAAATAATATTATCCACATAAAAAATTAAAAATTAAAAATTTTGGTAAATTTTGGTCGTGAGTTTTAAACGAACCTGTTATTAACGACCAATAAAATATAATGTCAGTTAAAATTCATTACAAAAAATTCAACTACAATGTATGTTCAATCACTATTACTTATCTTCAATATTTTCTTTTTTCACCAAACCAAATAATTTACCTTAATTTTGTTTAAGCAAACTAGGCCCATTATGTATATTTCGACTTTAAATGTAAAATTAAATAAAGTCAATAAGTAAAAAGCCAAACTTAAGAGTAATACCGTCCAACCAAAATTAAATAATAGTTTAGAATCCCCAGAAGAAAAAGATTAATAATACATGCCACACAAATATTTTATTTAAATGATCTAATTTAATAATAGTCATATTTATTTTTATATACGTATGTGTTTACGAAGCTTTTATTAAAAGGGATTCAATTTGAAAAATATAAAGAAGAGAAAATATACTCTATTACATTTTATTAAATGGTAGTTGCACTAGATAATTTTGAAAAATAAGGCGATTTATGGTTGAAAATTACAATAAATTACATATTCTAGTGAATATTTTTTTTATAATTAATAGAGAGAATTGAATTTTGCATCCCTTAATTTGGACCCAAAATCAATATTGTATACTTTTTTTCATAAACTGTAGTTTGCATGCCTTGAAACCCGATGCCTTGAAACCCCATACAAATATCACCATTTTTGCTTAATTTTGTTATTGGCAGAGGAAAAAATAGGAATTTCAACTTTAAAAATTAATTAACATATAATTTATCTATTCTAAATTGTATTTAAAATTGAAATTTATATATTTTTTCTATTTTTGAATTTTCGAGTTATACTAATAATTTCAATTTCAATTCTATTATGTGGCGTTAATTTGAAAATTTTGAGTCAAATAAATGAACTTGTAAAATGTATATTTAAATTTTAATTTTAATTATATACTAAAATTTAGTAATAAATTAGTTGCATCACTTATTTTAATTATTTGACGTAATTATCATTTAAGTGTATATTTAAGGAAGAGAATTTACTATTATACATATTTTTAGTTTTTTTTTTAAAGTATAAGTACGTAATTTTTTACATTATATATTCAAAAACATGTTATACCCGTCATTATTTTATTTGTAACCGAGGGGGTGCCTTTTGCATTCGAATTAAAAGTTTCGGGTAGCAAACTGCAATTTTTGAAAATATGTATAAAACATTAATTTTGGGTCAAAGATAAAGGATGAAAATTAATAAATATAATACTATTAAATAAAATAAAATAACAAAAACCAAAATTTTAAATATTTGGGCTTAGCCCATTATACATTAATTTGGGTCTACTGGCTGGCGTAGTGCATTGGGGTGGTCAAGGGTAATTAGGTATATATAATTAAAATCCACGGACCAACCGCCAAATTTTGAGATTATTATTAGAGAGTAAAGTTGTATGGAGTCCACCTTTTAATTGGAGTCCTCGAGTCCATTTATATTTTCTAAATAAAATATCTTCTAAAACCTGTTATCTTGCAAAACATGTTTCACAAATATCATTACTTGAACAAAATCATGCAAATCTCATTTATTTACAAGTATTATATGTATGTTGTGCAACATGATATGTTATGCAAACTAAGCATGTTTCGTAGAAATAAAATATCTTGCAAGGGTTTACTTGTAAAATTATGCAAGTTGCAAGATTTTCAATAAAATTGTGATATTTGTAGAATATCATTCGAAAAATAATATGTTTTGCAACAATTTAAGCTATATTTTACTTGCAAAACATATATGGACTTCAAGGAGTCCAATGAAATAGTGGACTCCATAGAAGTATACATGATTCTATGGAGACCACTTTTTTTTGAGACTTTGGAGGCCACTCATCTTCTCCAAGCAAAGTATTGCCCAAAAACATTCCAAAACATATTATTTTGTGAATCATGCTCAATAAAATCTTTATTTTATTCAAAATCTTGAATATCACATATGTAACATTACAAAAATATTTTATTGTGCAAAACATGTTAAGTTTGCAGAACATTTTGTTTAGCTTGCAAAACATACAAATTTTACTAATTAAACTTAAATGATCTTCAACAATTTTAATGAATTAGTGATACTTGTAAAACATACTTCATAAAATAATATATCTTAAAGTGTTTTGATTGCAGAACATATGTGATCTCCGTGGTATCAAAAAGTGGTGTCTATAGAACTTTCCTTTAATATACATATATATTTATCCCTTCTTGAAACCAATAGAAGTTTTGTTGTAAAGAAATACAAAAAATAATGGAAAAGATCTTCTCAAATTCTTCTTTATCTTCCTCTGCATCACCAAGATACATTTCTAGAATCGTGACTCTTAGTAACAAGAATGGTAGTGGGAAAAGAAAATCCGTTCAAGAAGGTGGTCCTCCTGCCCTTGTTAAGAAAAGATCATCTGTTTACAAGGGAGTTACCAAGCATAGATCTTACTCTTTCACCTACAACTACATATTATGTACATTTAAAACCAAATAGAAAATGGATGAATCTTTTCTTAACCAGTACTATTTTATTATCCACCTTATAATCTGCTGTTCTTAACTATGTAGTTGTTAATCCAGTGTTCATTTTAATTCAAATTTTTACATTAAAAAATTTGAATTAATTCGTATTTTCAATGAGCACGATGAAGATAAGGAAATTTGAGGCTTATGGGATAAATGTACATCTAGTGATTGCCAACAAATCAAGGAAGGAAGACCATGTGATTTTTTTAAAATTTTATCATAGATATTTTTTAATTAAATTTTCTTTCATTTATTTAAGAACATTATTATATCATACCACAGTTTTTTTCCTTAATTTTTTGTTCTAACAATTATTTATTCATGTCTGGTCATGATTTGCCCGGTAACTTGTATTTTGTCCCCAGTTTACCTAGGTATGTTTCACCTTTTAACTCTTTTTATTTAAATTTATTGTTGGGGAAGTTTTATCCTTTCTTTTAATAAAAACCTAATTCAAAGAGTATGAAATATAGTACTTATAGGAGTCTATGAACATGAAGAAGCGGCCGCTCATACTTCTGATCTAGCTCCTCTTAAATATTGGGGACTCACTGCTCCACTTAATTTTCCTGTACTTAACCCCTTCATCTAGTGGTTTAAAAATTATATTTACATATTATTTCATAGTCAATACATTTTGATAAGTTTCTTTTTTAATAATATATATGGTTAAAATTTGCACATCGAATTATACGAAAAAGAAATTGGCAGATTGCAAAATTTTACAAAGGAGGAGTATGTAGCTACTCTAAAGAGAAACAACCTGTATATTCTCCTGGAGTTTCAAAATATAGAGGAGTATTCAAGTAACATTTTTAACCCTATTTTACCATGACATTTAGGAATATTTTTCAATTACTTTTTGAACAAACTCAACAATATAAATGATGCATGTTTATTATGACATTTATTTACCAATATTTTTTTGACATTTTTGACATGCATTCTTAGTTTTTGATACTTTTTTCTATGTGATGTAGTACAAAATTAGATCTTAAAGATTACTAAAATGATATTGTGTGACAAAATGCATTTTATTCATTTGATTTTATTATTCCAAATCAAATAATAAAATTAAGCAAGTTTATTATGATATTTCTGAATATTATATTAATTGCTATTTATTATGTGACATGAGTGGAAAAACTCATATATATATATATAAGGATTAATGTGAATACCACTTTGTCTGTACAAGCTGTAAAGTTAGGCAAAAACATGAGTCTCGCGGCTACCATAACAATGAAAATGAGGGTAGACTACTTTGATGCTAAGAAATTCTACTTATAATTATTTTACTCACCTTTCAAAACAAAACCACTTGAATTAGACATGACGGTGAACACATACTTAAATGCTAGGGATATCTCCAGAAAATATGTAGCCAAGTAATGCTAAAAAAAGTTTTCTCCGTAATGATTTTCTCGAGGATATTGTTTTCATCCACTTCCCAATCAACAATGCTCGAAATTTAGTTCCCTAAGTATTAAAGGAGTGCCAAGGAAGCATACGAGACGATCAAAGCAAGAAAATCTGGTGTAGTGGACAAGTGAAAAAGGGTAGAGTTCAAACGTTGAAGCGGAATTTGAGTCCGTACGTATGAACAAAATAGAGAAACTAGATAATTTTAGCATGAAAATAAATGGTCCAGTGTGACCAATATACGCGATCTAGACGAAGTGGTAAAAGAGACATACATCGTCAAGAAGGTACAGTGATGAGTCCTTAATAGTGTTTGCAGATAACATCAATTATAGAGCGATTTGGTGATCTGGAAATGATGTGATATGGGAATGATAGTGAAGGAAGCTATCAGATCGATAAAAGCCCATGAAGAGAGACTAAAGGGAAAAAATCAGAATCAAGAAGGTCAATTCTTATTTATGACGAATGAATTGATAAAGAAGGAAAACAAAGAGGACAGAGGGGTGTTTAAGTCAGAAGTTAAATGGTGGAAGTGATTATCAGAATATGAGTGACAATCGAGTTGTACGAGATAAAAGTAAAATAAAAATGGTTCAATTGTAACTTGTACGAACACTTTTCTACTGAATGTCGAAAGCCAAATTGAGTTAAAATGGATAATTTTGAAGCAAATTTGACATAAATATACAACATTGAGTCAATAATTTTGTTGATAGAGTGTGGGAAAAAAGATGAGAATGTGATGTTGTTGAACAAAAAAAGTTAGTGTCAAAGCTTAAAATATAAGATGAATATCGACTGATCGAGTCAAATGTATGGTATTTAGAGAATGGCGCTAGGAACCACATGATGGGTGAAAGATCGAAGTTTAGGGGAATTGAATCAAAAAATAACTAGACAGTGAGATTGGGGGATGAATCATTAGTTATGATTGAAGGAAAGGGCTCAATAACATTCCGATGCAAGAATAGTGAAGATATAGGCAAAGAGGTATGGCAATAATATTATTAGCATTGGGCAAATGTCACAAGAGGAAATAAACAGGTATTCAACAATGGTTGTTTATGGATGTATGAGAAGGAAAATTACTTATGAAGATTATAAAATCCGTAAATAGGTTGTACAAAATAATCCTTCAATGTATTCAGAATACTTGCCTCAACTCATAATTGAATGACTCATCATGTTTGTGCATTCACGTTTGGGTCACGTAAATTTCAACCTATGTTCCTTAAATCTTCAAAAAATATGTTCATGAGTTTTCCAAATATTGGTAAGACAAAACTATATCTAATGGGTGTCTGATGTCAAAAAAAATAAGGAGACAATTTCCTCCAAAAAAAGAGTTTAGTGTGAAGGGGGTTTTGGAATTGTACATGGAGACTTTTGTGGCCCAATTATGTTAGCAATCACGGCTAAAAATAGATATTATTTTTTTTTTTGTGGTTAACTATAATAGGGTGATATCCGTATACATGCTCAAGTATAAAGACAAGGCATTAAATGCCGTCAAAATTTTCAGAACTGAATTTGAAACTAACACAGGAAAATAGGTAAAGGTGTTTAGAACGAATATATATATATCAAATACATGTTAAAATAGTTTATACCATACTCTGAAGAGACTAGCATTCAGCGACATTGCAACACCTTACTCGCTAAATCAAAACAATGTCTTTGAAAAAATAAATAAAGTTTGGTGGCGAAGGAAAGAATTTGTTGGAAATTATGCAGATGCCTTGTTAAGTATATATTCTCCACGGGTTACCTACACGCACATTGTCTGGAAAGTAAATTTGTTAGGCACATTAAACATTTTGGGTGCAGGACACACATCATGATTACGAGCGTTGACAAAAAGAAATTAAATGAACCTAGTAAAAAAGTTTTTTATCTTAGAAAAGAACCAAGTACTGTTGGTCCCAGATTAAAACCACCAGCAACAAGCTTATTACAGATGCAATACTCACACACAACACACTCGTTTAAAACAGAAGAAATGCAGAACTCAACTTCTTATGTTTATTAAACAAACACAGTACATTTATATTAAACATACATGGAAATAAACAAAACAACTAACTCCTAAAGACCAGCAACAAACTCCTAAATATAGTCCACTACTTCCACTTATTCTCCTGATCCTAAAAACACTGGAACCACTCTTTGACTACTTCTCTAACGGCTACTACTGCTATCTGGTGTAAAGAACATTCAGGCAAAATACAAGTTCAAATTATTTTCCAACACACTCTCCCGTAATTTGAACTCGATTCTGCAGATTCTGGATTCCAAGCAATGCTCGCATTCTCTCAAACTTCACCGTAGACATGGGTTTAGTCAATATATCAGCACATTGCTTTTCAGAACACACATGCTTGATCAAAATCTCTCCTCGTGCAACACATTCGCGAATAAAGTGGTAGCGAATATCAATGTGTTTGCTTCGTCCATGGAAGACCGGATTTTTCGCCAAATCAATGGCAGACTTGTTATCTATATATATAGTAACTGGACAGTGCTTCATATCACCTATCTGGGTAAGTAAATTTCACAGCCACACACCTTGACATGCTGCTACAGTTGCAGCCATGAATTCTGCTTCACAGGATGATAAAGCCACGCACCTCTGTTTTTGTGATACCCAAGTAATCAAACTTTCATTTAAATAAAATGCCATTCCCCCTGTACTTTTTCTATCCTCGACATCTCCCCCAAGATCACTATCAGTATAGCCAGACAATATATAGTTTCCAGTCCCTCTCCTGTAAATTAAACCATAGTTTAGAGTACCTTTTACATACCGCAAAATACGCTTTGCTGCGTTCAAATGCATCGTAGTGGGACGCTCCATAAACCGGCTAATCATCCCTACCGAATACGCTATATCTGGTCGTGTATGGACCAGATACCTCAGACCCCCTACCAGGCTTTTGAACATCGTGGAATTGACTGTCTTCCCCATCTCATCTTTAACCAGCTGCACCTTTGGTTCCATTGGATACTTTGACGGATTACAATCTGTCATTCCGGCCTTTTCAAGCAGCTTCTTCGCGTACACAGTTTGTTTTAGCTCTGTGTAGTCCTTCTTTTGATCAACTTCGATTCCCAAATAATAAGATAACCTTCCCAAGTTACTCATTTCAAACTCATCACTCATTTGTTTCTTAAATCTTTCAATATTTGCAACGCTTGTGCCAGTAACTAGAAGATCATCAACATACACCCCTATAATTAAAGACTCATTCCCCTCTCGTCTTGTGTAAACAGTGTGCTCATATGGGCATTTAACGAAGCTAAGTTTCTCCAGACACTTACTTAACTTCGCATACCACGCACGAGGTGCCTGCCGCAGTCCGTACAGTGCTTTCACTAAGCGATACACCATGTGCCTTTTGTTTTCTTTCACAAATCCCTCAGGCTGCGTTACATATACAGTTTCCTCCAAATCTCCATTTAAAAAGGCGGATTTAACATCTAAATGGTGCACCTGCCACCCGTTTTTTTGCAGCAAGTGCCAGCAAAAGTCTCACGGTTTCCAGTCGAGTAACCGGTGCGAACACCTCCTCAAAATCTATGCCTTGCCTTTGAACATAACCTCTAGCTACGAGTCTTGCTTTGTGTTTGGTAATGTTCCCGTCAGCATTCCTCTTAACTTTGTATACCCATTTCAGGCTGATCGGTTTTTGTCCAGGAGGTAACTCTTCCAGTTTCCAGGTGTTATTCTTTTCTATTGATTCGATTTCATTTTTCATGGCCTGCACCCATGATTCATCATGTGCTGCCTGTTCATAGCTCCCGGGTTCATCCACTCCACATAATAACAATTCCTCCTCTAACTCAATTTCTTGAGTCTCATTATAAATGTCACTAAGCAGTCTAAAATTCCTTGGATGATCGCTGCTGCTACTCGAATTCCCAGAATTTCCAGTGGCTGAACCCTGATCTTCCAAGTCTGTTTGTGTAGTAACTGACCTGGTGGGCGTCTCTGCTCTCGTGGTCTCACTAGTGCTCACACTACCTCTTTCTGAGTGACCATAATTTTCACCACCATATTCATTAGTGGCATTCTCAGTGAGATCTTCATTTTCTGCACTTGACCAATTCCCCGTCACATTGAAAGAAGCCTGATTAGAAAACTCTTCGTTTTCATCTTGCATCTTACTCCAGTTCCAACCTTTGCTCTCCTCAAACACGACGTCCCTGCTCACTACAATTTTCTTTAACTCTAGGTCGTAGAGTCTGCAAGCTTTTGTGCCTGGTTCCGTACCCAAATAAATCACTTCTCTACTTCTATCATCCAATTTGGTTGTGTGCACATTTGGCACTTTCATGTGTGCCACACAGCCAAACACTCGGATGTGACTTACGTCCGGTTTATAGCCTTTCCACACCTCATACGGGGTCTTGTTTGACACAGCCCGTGTTGGCAAGCGATTAAGCACGTATACGGAATGTCGTGCAGCCTCTCCCCATAAATTAGAAGGCATGTGCATCTCTTTCAAAAAGCTACGAGTCATTGCCACAACCGTCCGGTTTCGACGTTCTACGATTCCATTTTGTTGCGGTGAATAAGGGGCTGTAAAATGCCTTACAATACCACTTTCTTCACAATAAGCATTGAACTGATTAGAACAAAATTCCCCACCCCTATCAGTTCTCAATATTTTAATCCTTTCATCTGTATTCTTTTCTACAAACATTTTGAATTTCTTAAACATCCCTAGTGCTTCATCTTTGTTTTTCAACATGTAAAACCACATAAATCTACTATAATCATCAACCAACAATAAGAAATATTTATTACCCGCCTTTGTTTCAGGTGTGATTGGACCACAAAGATCCGCATGAATCAGTTCCAGAATTCTTGTAGCTCGATATTCTGCCTGGCTTGGAAACGATCGTCTCGTTTATTTTGCCATTAAGCATCCTGAACACAGCTCCTTAGGTTGCACCAATTTTGGTAAGCCTCGTACCATATCGTTGTCAGACAACATCTTCATGGCCCTATAATTCACATGGCCTAGACGCAAGTGCCACAATCTTGAAGATTTCTCAATCGTGGACAACAAGCAGTTGGAACCACTGGACTCTAGAATGATTTTATAAAGTCGATTACTTGTTCTTTTAACTTTCATGAGCAGCTTATCCCTGTTATCATATACCCACAAATAAATTCCATTGAGAATCACTTTATTTCCACTTTCTGACAGTTTACCAAGGCTTATGATGTTATTGCAAAGTGTGGGGATGTAGTACACGCCATGAAAAGCCACATTTTCACCATTCTTACTCGTGAAAACCACTGTGCCTTTCCCCTTGATCTCAACAGTCGATCCATCTCCGAACCTAACCCTTCCTGTTACCTTTTCATCTAACTCCTTGAACTTCGACTTTGTCCCCGTCATATGATTACTTGCGCCATTATCCAAATACCACACATCAGACTCAATTTCTTTGACTTTGTTTTGATTCAGCCTTGGCACGACTTCTCCTTCATTTAGTAATAGTGTATTTGTCTCACATTCGGTCAACAATAGTGCTGGCTCATCATCTTGACTCTGCACCAGGTTCACTTCTGATCTTTGCTCTTTCTCCCGTTTGGGCTTACGGCACTCGGCTGCAAAATGGCCGTAGTTCTGGCAGTTAAAACATCGTACTTTACTCTTTTCACGCACTCCTTGATAGCTACTCGAACCACGGTTTTTCTGAGTCTTTCTCTTAAGCCACTCTTCCCTAGTGAAAAGTAGTTTTCCTTCATTATTTTCTCGTTTCATCCACTCATCCTCAGTCAACATTAGTTGCCCACTGTTATTCTCCGGTTGTCCCCGAAGTCGCTCCTCATGAGCTTTGAGTGAGCCCACGGTCTCCTCTATTGTCATCTCATCCAACTTTCCAAATTGTTCTATGGCAGATGTGATATGCATGAACTTTGCCGGAGCTGCTCTCAGAATTTTCTTCACCACATAGTTTTCTTCCACGGTTTCTCCCAAAGTGCGGATATTTGTTACCAACCCGTTAAGTTTCATACAGAACTCATCAATAGTTTATGTTTCCCTCATACTTAGATTCTCGAATTCTGACCTCAGTGTTTGAATTCGAGCCTTCTTCACTCTATCCGCTCCCAGGCTCATTGTTTTAATTGCTTCCCACGCGTCCTTGGCAGTCTTTTTCTCAGCAACGGCCAATAAAACATCCTCAGGTATTGCTTGGTAAATGGCAGCCAATGCCACATTGTCCACTTTGTCATCAATTACAGCTTTCTGGTGTGTGGGCTCGACAACCTCCCAAATCCCATGAGCCAACATATAGACTCTCATCTTGAGTGACCACGCCGTGTAATTGGCTTTACTCAACATCGGGTAACTCAGCGTCACCATTCCGTCCTTGCTCTTCATCCCTTCCATTGTCTGCGGTCTTGGCATGAACTTTGGCATCCACTAGATTAACCGGGGCTCTGATACCAGATGTTGGTCCCAGATTAAAACCACCAGCAACAAGCTTATTACAGATGCAATACTCACACACAACACACTCGTTTAAAACAGAAGAAATGCAGAACTCAACTTCTTATGTTTATTAAACAAACACAGTACATTTATATTAAACGTACTTGGAAATAAACAAAACAACTAACTCCTAAAGACCAGCAACAAACTCCTAAATATAGTCCACTACTTCCACTTATTCTCCTGATCCTAAAAACACTGGAACCACTCTTTGACTACTTCTCTAACGGCTACTACTGCTATCTGGTGTAAAGAACATTCATGCAAAATACAAGTTCAAATTATTTTCCAACAAGTACAAAGACCCTGTAGACTCTATAACCTAGAAACAAACGCAATCCATGTACAAGTACAAGTACAAGGGTCACTGATGAGTTCACTAGCACAATTCCTTACTCGTGAGGTGCAAAAAAACTCAGATACAGACACATCAGAGAATAACTATGAACCAGCCTATTATAAGTTGATAAATGAAAGTTATAACAATTCTGAGGAGGTTCAACATGAGTGAATAAATAAGAATAACAAAGAAAATTGAAGCAATAGAAAAGAATGACAAGTGGAAACTGACTAAGTTTCCTACTAGGGTATAAACTTGTTGATTTAAAATAGTCTTCAAACTGAAAATTGATATAAACAGAGAAGTAATAAAACACAAGACTAGGTTAGTCATAATTTTTTTTACAAGAATAAGGAATTTATTTTATGGAAATATTTTGAAATATTTACCCTTGTAACACGAGTTGAAGCTGTGACACTACTTTTTGCACTTTTATGGAAGAATGGTTAGGAGGTTCATCACCTCCATATGAAAATTACATTTTCAAACGGTGACTTACGTGCAGAAGTGTATGTTTTTCAACCTGAAGGATACATGTAACAAGGTCATGAACACAAGGTGTATAACCTAGCAAAAGATTTGTACAAGTTGAGACTGATGCCGAGTATGCAAAAATAAATAAGTGCCTTGAAGATCTTGGTTTTACTAGATGTCCTTACGAGCATGCAGTGTATACAGAGAGAGAAAATGGTGAAACCATGATTATTATAGTATACGCAGATGTTTTGTTAATTATTGATACAAAACAATTTCTAAATGAGTTCAAGAAGCAAGTGGGCCACAATTTCTAAATGAGTGATTTGTGAAAGTAACTTACTACATGGGTGTAGAGGTGAAGCGAAGAACTAGTAGTATTAATATATAGCAAACTAGCTGCGCTAAGAGGAAACTTGAAAAGGCATGCATGGTGAAATGCATCCAGACTAAAATCCTGTATATACTAAGGAGTTTATCAATAAATCTGAGGTATTGGTAGTGAAAGGGATGTTGTGTAATTTAAAAGAAAGGTGTATGACAGGAGTAGAGAAATGTATATATATTTATAGTGACTTATGAAGTGTATGTAGGTGTGAGAAGCACTGACTCTTGCCTGATTTATTAAGTTATATGAGCGAGGATGAAAGTTAAAGAAGTTAATACAATGGGTATTGATTTTATTTCATTTAATATGCTTGCTAAACTCTACTATAAGAAAGTACCAAAATAAAACTCTTGTCTTTTACTTTCTTTTGGCCTCCCTGAGTTTTGAATATAACTTCTTTATGTCCAATCTTTTTGCACTACCCTGCATTTATCATGATCCAACACTTCCTTATATTAATTGTAGTTGAAATTTATGCGGCAAGAAGAATAAATGAGAAATGGAGTTTATATTTTTGTTTCTTGAGGTTGTGAAAATTTAATTCAATTTCAGAACTTGTTTCCTTGGTTGGTATGTGGAACTAACACTTGTTTACAATCAAGCTACATTGATGTTCATTCTTTTTGCTCCTTTCTTCACAAAAATACATATTTATGTCTTTATTTTTGGTTAACCTAATAAATACTTTATGACCTAATGTAAGATATTAAAGAGAGACTTAGAGGGTAGTCCACTTAGGGGTTGGCTGTAAGATTGTAAATGAAGTCATGTAGGGTGGTTGAGTCTGTATCCACTAGTAGTGATTTTTTTTTTCAGTTCCTTGGATGTGGCTTTACATAAAAAATTTAGTGCTTGTTGTTTAACTGTCAAACTAAAATGACATTGACATGTGATAGAAAAATATAACATTTTGCATCATTTAAAACATGTCAATAAAGCCCAGCATGTTAGATTGTTTGAGCCATAATTTTAATTTAGACCCGAAGGACCCACCCTCATGAGTTTTATATTTTGTGTTAATGTGACCCATAATTGAACTTTATTTCCATACTCTCGACTTTATGATTAAGTCAATTTCATCTTTTTCAACTCTGTTGCCCTTATATATTACCTAATTTCTTACCGGCCAAATTATCAAGAGCATAGACAATAAGCAAGTCTCTCCTCATTGTGACCTAATTATTTTGTTGAAAAATTGCATAACCGATTTTATGCATTTTCTCGGAATTTGACCTATCATAATTTCACACGAATAGAGTAGAATATTGAAACTTTTTTTTAATGAAAAGTTCTAGGAAATATGATCAATATATTCACAACCCTTTAAAAACCAATTAAAACTCTTATTGGTAGGTAATCCTTTATTTTTTATCAATCCTATTGTTGGAAGGGAGGTATGCATGGAATTTTAAACTAATAATCTTAGTTTATGAGGTGATTTTTGTTGCCATAATAGATGTCACAAATCTGTGCGATAAATTTGTCCATTAGGTTGTAACAATATTGTGTAAGCATTTTTTGTCACTTTTGAGATAATTGTGTGGTTGCTGCGAGACAGAGAAGTCAAAAATTTAATTATTTCTAGCTCAGTTCCATATTTTTTTTCCATCCTCTAATTACGAATTATCATTTTTGAACATTTTCCTAAACCGATATGTGTTTTCCATCAATGAGTTGTAAAATCGAGAAAACATTTGGGAAAGTAATTGACTTTGAAACCAAATATCATGCCAAAATTGAATAGATTGGCCATCCAGTACCTTCAATAAAAATCTAGGATTGAAATACTTTTATATTTTTCTCCTATGACAATTCTGTGATATTTATCCACACTTCTCGACGAAATATTGACAATTTGATCTTATACTCCACCGTGTTATTTAAAAAATATACTCCATATTTATTTATTAAAACTTCACACCATAAACTTTCCTTTGTATTCTGGCCTTCGATGAAAGAACAATTTTTTGTTCTTACATGCTTCATAATTGCTGTCCTCCCTTTTCTCTTGGATCACAAATTTTTTTCTAGTGTCTTTTATGTATTTTTCTTGTCTTTACTCGCACATCTCCCGAAGATAAGTCTCTTTTAAATTTTTTACACATATATTATATTTTTTGGGGTTCAATAAAATGTGTAGTTTTCTTGTATTTCCTCCCACCTCTCCCCCGATAGAAGTCCCATTCGCATGTGGTATGCAAAGGTCGTGTAGTTAAAATGAGAAACATGGGGAATATTAGGTCTATTTGTCTTAATCCCGGTTGTATATTGACTTTTCGGTAAGGACCACCATTGAGTTAAAATGAGAGGCTTGACTATGATTATATCAGATGAATCCATCACCTCTATTTAGCGCCTTACCCATTCTTGGTAGAGTCAATAGTATCAAAAGCTTTTTCGAAGTCCAGTTTAGTAACATTACTCTAGATTGCCATATTTAAATATTGTGAAGCACGTCAATTGTGATGAGGATTATATTTGTGATATGCCTAACTTTCACAAACATTGGTGGCTTAGTTGCTACGAGTTTGGCCAACACAAATTTTAACCTGTTGCCAATAGTTTGAGTATTTTTCAAACTTTTACTTTTACATTAGTCTTTAGTTTCGTATGCACGTAGCCACATATTATTATATTTAGCATATACAATAGTTGTCGAATAAGGTCTTTCGTAGTCGTACTCCTTACTAGA
This sequence comes from Apium graveolens, assembly GCF_009905375.1. Classification (NCBI taxonomy): domain Eukaryota; kingdom Viridiplantae; phylum Streptophyta; class Magnoliopsida; order Apiales; family Apiaceae; genus Apium; species Apium graveolens. The sequence goes on along the minus strand of NC_133652.1, from coordinate 285,607,579 downwards.
GGTAGTCAAACTATATTTCATACACGCTAAATAAATGTATTGAATAACGGTTTCTTCACTAGGATGTTTTGAAAATTATATCGTGTGAGATAAAACTGTTACCAACTACATAAAATATGTGACTATGAATTGGACCAAGTAAATATTTCATATTGTAAGTTACAGGGCTGTGGAATCTTGGTTCCACCGGATTCAAATTTCTAAGTTAAATCAAATATTTCTATACATAGTTGATAAAAAATGTATCGGTTGGACAATATAATTCAAATTTCCTGTATAAACCAAATTCTGAAAATAATAGGAATTATGCTTTACTTTTAAATTACATCTTCGATATGTACATAATGATTTACCCAGTTCATAGCCAAAGTATTGTGGCTTTGGGTTGACTACGAAAAAAACTAAAAAACCCAATGTACATACGTTACTTTAACCAACCTATATGATTACAGTGAGTTAATATTTTTTATTTTATATAATAAATTATGTTTTCATTTAAAATTATCACATCAACTAAATATGTTTTCATTTAGAATTATGTATATAGTTAAATTAATAAAATAATATATTAGGTCATTTTTTTATCGTACTGGCATATAAAATTTTCAATATTTGTATATTCGTATTTTATTAAGGGTACAACATTACGGGAAAAAAAGATTACTATTATTTAACAGACTATTTTATTGACATTACTGGCACATTTATTGTACTTTTAAAATAAGGTAATATATGTTTTAAAAAAAATCAAAACATTAAGTAATATTTTGTAATCAGTCAAATACTTTGATAAATTAATAAAGTTTATTATTTTTAATTAAAAATGTTCAAATTAAAATAACAACTACTATTAAGTATTTCATTATTTAATATATGAATTTGTAACTTTTGTTTATTTCTACTTTTGTTTATTTCTACATTTTTTAAAAACGTGTGTGTGAAATTTGGCAAAAAAAGAAAAACGTGTGTGTCCTCTCACCATTCATTGAACAGTGACACCTGTTAGATACCGTGTATTGGTGAACGAACCGACGACCATTGCAGGTATTACAACTAGACTATTCATTTACCCCACTACTTTTATTAAAGCAAACTACATCATACTGAAAATGGTTCATTTATCATCTCCTCTCACTCAAATTTCTTCTTCTCTTCCGACACATCCATCAATAGAGCAATCAGAGCACTGGCATCCGCTTCCAAGAACAGGTGAATATATTGACTTGTGCGTGTATAAATATATATGTAAATAATCCTATTTTTCTGAACTTTTAGTCCATTTATATGATTATTTAGCATTTGCAACATGTTTTATAATTTGGTTTCCCTGTCTTTTTCTCACTTCTTTTCCAGTCTCGTACACCCTTTGCCATCGTCTTCACTTATGCATGTATATAAATATATAAATTATCCAAATCCTCTGAACTTTTAGTCCATTTGTATGGTTATTTAGCGTGTTGTCCATGGTTTATGATTTGGTTGCCATGTCTTCTTCTTACTTACATGCCTCTCTTCTACATCTTTTCTCCTTATTTCATTTCCTTTCTGTATATTAAGATGTCTACATCGATATTTCTTGTCCTAACTATAGGCTTTCACTTGTGTACTTTAATGTTTCATAGTTTCTATAACAGATAGATTTAGTTACCAGTGTTACTACAATTTTGATTCATGTCTTGTAAGTGCTAAATCGGTTGGTAAAAGTCCGTAATTTTACATTGTTCGGTTCGTTTTTAATACTTGTCATATGCTTCCTTTCCCTATTATTTGAAATGACTTTTGGCCTTCTAATCGTTTCATTTCCTCGTGTGACATTATTGCTGCACTTAGTTTTTTTTTCTTTTACTCCTATGATATTGCCTAACCCAATGTCTCCTCCAGTGGTAGGAGTTCGGATGAGTGTGAAAGTGCAAGATGTGAGAATCGCAGGTTCGTGAGATCGGAGAATATGGAAAAGAGCATGACCAATCTCAATGTTAAGCTGGCAGCTATGTCGAGGATAGTTGAGGCGCTGGGGGAGAGCCACATGCAGTTCAGTGGTCATATGACAGTGCAGCAGGCTGAGTTCAACAAAAGGTTCAAGGCACAACAACAACTTCTGCTTAAGGAGATTAGGCTTGTGAGGATTGAGCATGATGAGATTCGCACGAAGATGAATGAGTGGTTCTGAATGGATGGCAGTTGGGCTGGTTTGAAGTCTATTTATTTTTACTTATGTTTTAATTTTGTTTAATATATTCATGAAAAATGGGGTTTTATTTGGATGTTAAGAATGTTTCCCTTAATGTAAGGAATTTTGAATGTGAATGTTGTTATTTTTTTTCAATTTCTCTGCTAAGTGATTTAATCGTGTATTACCACCGTAAAAGTAATGCTTACTTAACTATGATTACAGTAAACAGAACTTTAAAAAACTGTAAATGAAAACAGAGTTTATACATCTGTGTGTATGTAACTATCTGTAAGGGAAAGTCCAACACCGTGATGTAACAAGTAATTGTACTTGGTGGTAGGTAAAGATACTTAAAACTTACCACTTGTGCTAGAAATACATGATATGAATAGGTAATTAATACTCTGCAGCATGGAGCCACTCAAAGGAATGATGGCTGATGTACTGCTAAAGGGGCTTGACATCTACAGTCCTACTTCCACTTTGAACTCAACCTTGAATATGATGTATATATATATTTTTTTTGTTATACAGATATGTGTTCAAATCTTAGTTTGGGAGTTAAAAAAAAATATTTTTAAATGAAATAGTAAGGTCATATTACATCTAACAATTCACTACTCTTATTCATCTCTATTTAGTTTCCTTAAAATATAGTTTATCAAGTACAATTATAACATGAAATTGTAACTTTTGAAAGAAATATTGTAAGGTCTAGCATAATTGGCCTCAATTTTTTTCTTTTTAATTTCATACTAAATTGTATTTGATTTTCTTTTTTGGTTGAAGTTATAATATTTAGCAAACTTACACATTTTATGTAGTAAATAAAAATTAAAAAATTTTAGGAAGGAACATGTATTTTAGACATGGTTATTAAAAAGGAGGCAATTTAGTTTATTCATGATGAAAGTTACATTAATAAATTAGTGGTTCTGTCACTTTAGATGACAATATATTACACCCACTTAATTTTGTATGGTTAAATTTTTTTAATTTAATATCTTAATGTATTTATAATAAAAGGGGTGGGTTACTGAACTAAGTTGTAGGACCAAATGCCCAAAATCCAATTTTGATAACTTATTACATGTATGTCATCATTATAAAATAATAATTTCTCACTAAATATATTTTTTTTACATTTTTTGCTAAATATTATTATGTATATGATATATTTTTGTAAAAATTAAAATTTAGTTTTTACCTAAATATGATACAGTTCTTTAAGAAAACTATTTTCTAAATTCAAATGAATAATATGTTTGGCTAAAGATTAACATATCATGTGAGTGCTCAAGTTGAAGAGCTAGTAGGCCAAAGTTGAGATAGGTGAAATTACAGGCATAACAATTTCTATGGTTACATTTCTTTTTATTTATTATCTTGATGTATTTAAAATAAAAGGGTGGGTTCCTCAAGTAAGTTGTAGGACCAATTGTCCAAACCCAAATTTGATAAGTTAATAGATATATTTAACCATCATAAAATAATAACTTTTCAGTAAATATATTTTGTTATTATATATATGACATATTTTGTACCTAAATATGAAATAGTTTTTTAACAGATCTAATTTTTGAGTTCGAATGAATAATATATTTGGTTGCACATTAACATATGTCAGTGCTCCATATTAATGAGAGTACTCCATATGAATAATTTATTTTAATATATTAAAAAATTTAAATTATTGACAAACTTCTTTTGGATAAAAATACTAATTCAAAGTAGTTCAAAATTTGTCAAATAATTAAAAAATTTAATCGGGTTATAGGTCGAGATTCTTTTAATATGATTTATTGTCAGGTTTTTATTTAATATAAATTGGTAGGTGAATTAGTATCAACGAATTATAATAACATTATATTTAATATGGTATTATTCATTTTGCGTCTAATTGAATTAATAGGTACGTAAATTACTATTCAATTCATTAAAATAATAATATTTTAATAATTGAAAGAATAAAATATTAATGTGTAAATTTGGACCAAACTTTAGACCGAACTGTTAGAATGAAAAGTTGTCTCGGTCCAAATTTAGGCCGAGATTTAGGCCAAAAAACCCGGCCACTCTTGGAGTTGCATAGAGATATATGCTCGTCCTAATTTAAGCCAATTTTTTGGGGGAAATATTGGGCACTATAGAACCTACTCATAGACAATGTATAGTGCCTCCCTTAATTTTGGTCCTCAGTCTTCACCGGCCTAAATCTTATTTATAAAGAAACTTCAAATATATATATATAATTTTTTTATATATATATTTTTTTTCTATGAATAACTTTTGAAAAATAATATTTAACATTTAAGAGAAAAATATATTACAAATCGTGATTTGTTTTAATTATAATTAATAATATGGTTGGTAGAAGAAGCATTTGATTTATGTGCTACAATTCAAGAGACTATGGAAATTCATATATATTATAGTAATAACAAAATTTATTTTTCCTTTTTTTACTATAAATGTGTGCAGTATTATAATAATAAAATTTTAGAATCTAGTATTTGCGGTATGATAAAGGATTGAAATAATGTCTGACCGAATATATGGGTTAGTTAAATTCAATAAGTGCATAACATAATTTATAGTTATAAAAGACCTCTAAATTTTTATTAAAAAAAATTGAACTAAACAACATACAACCCATTGTAGTTGCAAGTTGCAGTTATTGAACACGCAGGGGGAGAGTCGAGGGAAGGGGTTGTCTAGTATTTCACAAACTGAGAAAGGGGTTTCTTAGGCTCTGGGTGGTTCATTGCACATTGTTAAAGGTAAGAAGTTCTTTTCTTCAATCTTCAGTATTTGTTCATGTGTGCAATATATATCATCAATTGAACTATTAGACATTTATGTACTGACGGCAGCTAACTATGACGCATGAGGAGTCTGTTATCCAGCATAAAAGGAATGCAATTGTTATGTCCTGTTTTTGTAGCAGCATATAACAAAGGAGAGCTGGTATGTTGTTTCCTACTTTGTGATCACAAATTTTTACATTATGTCATGTACTTGTACTTCAGTTCTATTCAAATTTGCTTAGTCAGTATAATTAATCTATTTATATTTTCCCGAATCAGCCTTTGCCTGAGGAGTGTATAAAAATTGTGGGTAATCAATTGACCGGAACAGTGTATCTCCAAGTTAGAAATGGTGATGCATGGCAATTTTCATTGGATAGTTCCAATGCATGTATAGGAAATGTTAGGAAAATTATGGATTTCTATGCAATCAAACCATACTATGTGTTCCTTCTTGATTACAAAGACCATGGACATTTTCATGTTCAAATATTTGATGGTAATACAGTAGAAATTGATTGCCCCTTAAGGCCTATTCAGTGTCATAAAGTGTGTGGTACAGGACATGATCGGGAAATTTTTATTCCGGCCGAAATTGAGAAACTGGCAGCAAGGTTCTCCTATAATGCAATGGGTGACAGCCGCCTAAGTGATAGAGTTTACAATGACAAAGAACACCTTCAACAAAATGCTTACAGTCAGGTTACATTTTATCCAATCGAATGCTAGTTCCCCTTGCTACTTTTACTATTAAGTTCAATTATAATTCTATATTGGTTAGGTGCTGCCCAATGATGTAATCGCCCGATTACATGTACATGAACAAATGACCTGGGTTCAGTTATGCCTGAACAAAAGTACTTGGATTATAAACTTAAAATGGGAGAATGGGAATTTGCTCTTTAACAAAGTATGGACAAAATTCTGTGAATATGTGAACTTGAAAGAAGGGGATGTTTGTGTGTTCTGGCGTACAAAGCATTCGCAGAGGTTGAATATAAGTATCATTGACAATGATAATGACAATGAATCAAAAACTGAAGGTATATTTGCAGATCTTTATCAGACCTCACAAACATTAACTGTATATGAAAAAATTGTTAACCATGTTGTATTCTTCCTGGGCAGTTCATGGAAGTGGAATTTCAGCCAAAAAATGTTTCAAAATGGTTAGTCAAGATATGCTGCATGACGGGAATCTGGTAATGTAATTGCATAACTTACATTTGTTGCAACAATTTTAGGGTGTGGCTAATACATTCATGTTCTTCACATCTATATTTTTACTATATAGGAATTACCATCAAAGTTTATAGACACTTATGGTTCAATATTGGGTAAGAATGTTAGGATGTCCTTTGGTGATGGGTGGCACAACATTCCTAAGTTCTCTGAGCTGAATAAAAGTTTGTTCGATTTGGATGAAGTTTTCAACAATTATTCTATGAGGGAGAGTTTTTGGATTTTTTTCGATTGTGTTGGTCCATCAAGTCTATACTTAACAATATTTAGCACAAACTGTATGGATATTCTTAATTCTGCAGTATATTCTTAATTGTGTCTTTGAAAGAGCTGGGGAAAAGACTGTGTTTTGAGGTTACTAATATATCTATGTCAGATTCAGATTCTTCAGGTACTTTTCATTTCAGTATATAGTATATTACCAAAGAACCATACAGATTAACCACTTCTGTTTGCTTTATAACAGTTGCTCATTTGGAGAAATCGGCAGTCTAAACAACAGGTACAACAGTACTCTGTCCATTTAGGTAGGGATTTTTGTTGGCCTCTATGCATAATTCATACTAATTATTTCTATTCCAGGATTGGTTAATGACATTTCATCAGGAGGAAGTCAATTACCCAGGATTTTGCTTGATGCGGCTGAGGAAAATGTCGAGGAAGGTACCTTTGAATTGCACTACAAGGAAAACAAGCTTCAACAACGGTTTATGTCCGTTGTCTGATACCCTATTTTTCCGTTGACTATTGAGCCGCCGTCTGTTAGTTGGATCAGACAACGGCTAAAAAACATTGTCTGAGATTATACAGACAATGATTATGGATTAAGCCTGTTGTATTACATCCAGAAAAGACAACGTTTTTTGCTTGTTTTCGTCGTAACAAGCGACATTACTCAAGGGTTCTCACAAACTCAGAAAACCGTTGTGTAAGGTATAACATTAAAACCAATCCTACAACACTTATTGTTGTATAAACGTTGTTGTGTATTCAGATAGACAACAAAAATAAAATTGAGCTCATAGAACTCTTGTAATAAATTTCTACACACAACAGTTTTGGATTTTAATGTATGGCATGATCAGATACATACAACTGTTTATTTGTCCAAATGTATTGCATGAATACCTTTGATACAATATCTTAATATTATATAGACAATGGTTTACTAGTGTTGTGAGAGTTAATTTTGCACCGAAGTTTTGTGTTCGAAAGCATTGTTTTAGTATTAAAGACATGATATTTTAATGAAGCTTGGTTCTTAAAAGCGTTGTCTTACACAAAATATAACAAGTAATCAAATGAAATTAACTTTGCAAATCTAAAAAAAAGTTCTAAAGTTAATCCGTGATCGGAAATCACAACAACATAGTTATACAAAAGCTAAAAGCATATTGATATCACTGCTTTCATGAGTGTAAGATTTCTACTACAAATTAAAGAAAATATAGAGTCTACAAGGATTTGATGTTGGCTACTCAGAGCTCACTTGGCCTTTTCAGCTTCTCTTCACGTCTTCCGCAAGAGCTATGTTGTCCTTGCAATATCATCACAGCATGTGATAGGCAATTTCCCAATCTGGAGAAAACAAACAATCTTCAAAATAAATCGACAACCACTCTTAAGTTAATATTCTTTTCCTTCCTACATTATAAGAAAAACAAAGAACTGGATCTCTTAATATAAAGTGAAATCAAACCAAGACATAATAGAAATAAACAAATGCCCATAGTGTCACCTGGCTCACTTCCATGAAGAGACTGTCAATGTCCTGCTTTCTAAAGATACCACCTTTCCTCGCAGTTGATCTTGGTGAAGATTGGGAGGTCCTGCTTGTAACATCTTCATCTTTTCCTCTTTTGTCAACCTCCTTTTTCAAATCATCTATCCCGACAATCTGTAGAGAAAGTCGAAGTACACATAAAATTCACTTAAAATAAGATTGACAAACTACATGCTAGATTCTCAAAATTTCCAAATAAAAGGAGGCCACAAACATATACAAAAGGCAATTTGTAAACCAGGGCACATAGATTTGTAAAGTAATCCATAATTATGCTTCTTTTTTCGTAAATAGTTCAGCTGCTTTGTAGGTAGCTGATTACCTAAAAATAGTTTCAAAAACCCTTAAACACGGCTCTACAAACTGTTTTCTGGAAACTAGCAATGGTTGCTATAATTTCTCGTAACTGTTAGCATAGAAGTCATTAGTTCAGTCACTAACCAAACAGCAGTCTAGTCAGTGATTGAATGCAGTGTGAGTCCAATGTCTAGTTCTTGATATCTTGGTTAATCTATGCATGTATATAAAACAAAATGATTCACGCTTACTTACCTTCATAATGTAATCCACAACTAGACCTGTTCTCTGGTCTCCCAATGCAATTGACTAGAAGAAATAATACAGTGGTGTCACCGTGTCAGAGAAACCGTATATACTTAAACAAGAAACTACAGAAATAATACAGTGGTGTCACCATTCACTGATTCTCCGTTTCATAACCGCCTGAAAATTTAACCAAAAATCAAAGGGTGACCACAAATATTTTGGTAATGTGGAAATTTAATTAAAAGGTAAATGAATAACTTACAATCTCTTCAACAATCTCTTTAACTTTAGGATCCTTATAGTTTCCATCTTTATCATGTCACGCACGAACCCAGGTAGCTGACCGATCTATCTCCATTTGAGGATTGCTTTGCGACTCCATGAATAACCATGTTCAAGATATCAAAATTAAGAAACATCAACCCGTTTGAATATGACTCTTGTAAAAAATCAAAGAGTGTATATTACTAACCATTTCTTGTTCAAGGTTAGCATAACCCTTGCAAGAGATGCAGTGAGGGTATTCATTCAGCTCCCTTCTTTTTTCTGCGTAGTGTGGATCTTTTTTTTCACATAACAGATAGTTAAAAAATTAGCAACAAAGCCTAATGTAACTTGTAAGAACTTTAAAAACAAATAAAGTCAAAAACTCACAATAAACTCAATAGAGAGATGATCAGAAATAAACATACCCCAATGTGCTTTCTCTATATATGAGTAGTCAGCTGGAGGAGACTCCAACAACTCAAGTTGATCCCGGTAAGGAAGGATGTATTCAGTTGTTAATCGACTTTTAAACTCCCTCCACTTCTGGCACACTGACTTCAACACCATCTTCCTTGCTGTTAGCGGCACATCAAATGCCATCTACATTCTTAAGAATTGTTACTTAAGTGCAAGTTAGGTGGTAGGCAACAATGTGTACTTAAGTACTAGTAAGGGCAATTAATGTTACCTGCACACAATCCTATATTTTATTCTTTCTTTCTTTTGAAATACGTATCCATGAATCATACCATACTGCGACTTTAGTTCTTGCAAGAACTCCGATGTAAGACTGCATTTCAGTTCCCGCATCACCGTAGGGCTCACCCTTTGCATTGAAAGGCACCGGGAGCTTGATGCCCAGGATCTTACGTCGTACAATCCTATGCATTGTCACAGCTCCGTGTTTCAAGAGTTTAAGTCCCTCTTTTTTCTCAGCCACTGCTTGACTCCCATGTTTCCTTTTCTTGGATATTTGATTTTGTAAATTGCTGGAAATGGCCTTCCCTTTAACAGACACAAGGGATGAATTACTTTGAGAGGGCTGCACTGGTGTTTCGGTCATTGAGGCTGACTTGTTCTTCTTTAATGCCTTTAAAAGGGCAGAGTCAGTACGAGCAGAGGCATATTTTGTTTTCCTTGATTCCATGATAAATCTACACACAAACAGAGAAAGAAACATAAATCTCAACCAAAGTCACATAAATCATAGTCACAAACAAAGAAACACAGTCACAAACAAAGAAACATAGTCACAAACTCAATCAAAAATCACATAAATCTCACACAAACAAAGTCAAAAACTCACTCAAATATCAAATAAATCTCAGACAAAGTCCAAAACTCACACAAATATCACATAAATCATACACAAAGTCCAAAATCTCACACAAAGTCCAAAACTCAAAAAAATCACAGTGACATACTATCAAACCCTTGGTATGCATAAATCACTATACATATATATCTTACACAACAATGGCATAAACTAAAATACAAAGTCCAAAACTCACACAAAAATCACAATCACATATTATCAAACACTTGGTAGGCATAAATCACTATACATATATATCTTACCCAATAATTACATAAACTAAAGCACAGGGAAAAACAATAATAAACACACTAATAAACACACTAATGCATGTATAACATAAAAAGATAAATCAAGCAAGAGACGAGGAGGGAGGGAGAGAGAAGGGGTGAGAGAGACAGAGAGGGAGGAAGAGGAGAGATCGAGAGAGAGAAAGAGAAAGAGGGGGAGTGTGTGAGAGAAAGAGGAGGGAGAGAGACTGTGTGTGTGCGAGAGAGAGAGAGAGAGAGAGAGAGAGAGAGAGAGAGAGAGAGAGAGAGAGAGAGAGAGAGAGAGAGACTGTGTGTGCGAGAGAGAGACTGTGTGTGCGAGAGAGAGAGAGACCTGTCTCCGCCCGAAGATGAGAGCTCCGATTGAAAAGAGAGGGAAATGAAAATTGTGATTGAGAAATGAAAGAGGGAAAGTAAACCTAAGCAAACTTAACCAGTACTAAATTAATATTCTATTATAATATTTTTAATAATCTATTATAATATTTAAATAAAACATATATTTAGTAATTTATATATTCGAGTATAATAATTTGAATTATACATAATTAAACCAAAATGTATTAATAAAAATAATTAATTTGTTCAATTTAATTTAATAATATTTATTATTAAAAATTAAATTTCGTTCATACCGTTGTTATCGACTAAATTAAATTAAATTAAATTCAAATTGATTTAATTAAACCTTCTATGTGTAAAGAAGGGGAGAGGTAATGGGGGGAATGAAAATTAGAAGGGAGGGGGAAATGAAAATTAAAGGGGGGAAAACCAAAAATTGTGTGAAAAATGAAAATTTAACCAAGAAAGATTTTAAGAAATTAATTATTTAATCAAGAAAGATTCTTATTTTTCGGAGTTGCAATTCTATTCGATTTTCATTATAAAATCATACAAGATAAATTTAAAATTTTTTGAATAATTTTTTATATGATTACAATCGATATATCTCAATACAGTTGGATCTTCGAAAATATCATTTAAAAAAATTACCATGTTGATAGGAAAATATCTCAATAATTTTTTCTTATGACTAAAATCGATATATCTTAACATCCGTACGGTTGGATCGTCGAAAAATTATTTTAAAAAATTAATCCTGTAAATCGGGAACGAGTCTCGTTGTCGGCAGGGGTACTTTTACTAGATTTTTCTAATCCTGACATGCAAAATGAATTTCAAATTTTTTAATAATTTTTTCTTATGACTAAAATCGATATATCTTAACATCCGTACGGTTGGATCGTCGAAAAATCATTTTAAAAAATTAATCCTGTAAATCGGGAACGAGTCTCGTTGTCGGCAGGGGTACTTTTACTAGATTTTTCTAATCCTGACATGCAAAATGAATTTCAAATTTTTTAATAATTTTTTCTTATGACTAAAATCGATATATCTTAACATCCGTACGGTTGGATCGTAGAAAAATCATTTAAAAAAATTAATCCTGTAAATCGGGAACGAGTCTCGTTGTCGGCAGGGGTACTTTTACTAGATTTTTCTAATCCTGACATGCAAAATGAATTTCAAATTTTTTAATAATTTTTTCTTATGACTAAAATCGATATATCTTAACATCCGTACGGTTGGATCGTCGAAAAATCATTTTGAAAAATTAATCCTGTAAATTGGGAACGAGTCTCGTTGTCGGGAGGGGTACTTTTACTAGAATTTTCTAATCTTGACATGCAAAATGAATTTCAAATTTTTTAATAATTTTTTCTTATGACTAAAATCGATATATCTTAACATCCGTACGGTTGGATCGTCGAAAAATCATTTTAAAAAATTAATCCTGTAAATCGGGAACGAGTCTCGTTGTCGGGAGGGGTACTTTTACCAGATTTTTCTAATCCTGACATGCAAAATGAATTTCAAATTTTTTAATAATTTTTTCTTATGACTAAAATCGATATATCTTAACATCCGTACGGTTGGATCGTCAAAAAATCATTTTAAAAAATTAATCCTGTAAATCGGGAACGAGTCTCGTTGTCGGGAGGGGTACTTTTACCAGATTTTTCTAATCCTGACATGCAAAATGAATTTCAAATTTTTTAATAATTTTTTCTTATGACTAAAATCGATATATCTTAACATCCGTACGGTTGGATCGTCGAAAAATCATTTTAAAAATTATTGTCTGAAATTTAAAATGTGTTGTCTTAACAAAAGTCATACAACAGTTTTTAATATAAAACAATTGTCGGGTGTAATATCAACCAAATAAATAGTGCCAAATTCATACAACGGTTTATAACCAAAAAAGGTTATTTAAAAACAATGTCAATAACGGTTTTCAAGAAAAAAACCGTTGTTGAATCACACAATGGTATTTTTAAAAAAGCCTGTTGTGCATAGTTTTATACGACAACGTCTGAGAAAGAAAACCGTTGTAAAAATGTGCCCATTTTTTAGCTTATTTATTCATAAATATTTATTATTTAACGTTATTAACGATCTGATACACGTTATCGGTATTATGTTATTAGTAGGTTGTAATTATTAGGTATATTTGAAATCTTAATACACACAAATTAATTTAGTGTAAGTTATTGGTTACTCGTATAAATTAATTAACGGTGGCATATAAATTTTCCGAAAAAAAATTAAAACTAGTAAAAATATAGACAACGTTTTTTTCTAAAATCATGTTGTGGTAAGTTACTTTACATAAGTGTTTTTTAGGAAATGTCGTTGTTGGAATTCTACAACAGTTTTTTCTTTAAGATTGTTGTAGTATTACATATTTTACAACAGATTATAAATATCGATAACCGTTGTCTAACTGTTACAAGTGTTTTATTTTAAAAATACTTGTATAAGGTAGATTAATATAACGTGCTTTTTCAAAAAACACTTGTTTGGATTGAACAATTAACAATGTAAACTTGAAGCACTTGTGATTAATTTTTTATTAATTATAAAGTAGATAATTAAACTATTTTGTAATATAAAATTTAAATATTTAATCTAGATGAAAGTGGAATTAATTAGAGTTTTTTGTTTTTAAAAAATTTAAAATGAATTGTTTGGAAATTATTTTTTCTGAAATTATTACTATTTTTATTGTAATAAACTGGACAACGATTTATTTGAATATTTTGTTGTGCAACACGTTTTTAAATTTAGTAAGAAAGACAACAGTTTTAAGAATTAGACTATTGTCTGATATAGGTGACATATAATATATGTAGAACACTTGTCTATCAAGTATCATTTAGACAACACCTAATTTGTACATTGTGTGATTCGAGCTTAACTAACTAGTAGAAAAAAATACTTGTCTCATTTCCACAACCGTTAAACAAGACGTTATCTCAATCATTTTCAGACAATGGATTTTAAAAATCGTTGTACGATTTTACTCATTTGCACAACATCACCTTAGAAAGGGTTGTCTGTCTCCATCAACTAGACAATGGATTTTAAAGCGTTGTAGTAATACTAAAGCCTTCCCATTCACACAACATCTTAATTTTGAAAACACTTGTCTGATTTGTTTTACTAGACAACATTTTTTTATCGCTTGTAGTAATCAACGTCAGACAACGCCAATTTTTTGGTTCCAAAAAAACTGTTGTATGAAAAATTCGGGCAACACTTTTTTGGTCGAGTGTTGTCTAATCGGTGTTGTCTGATTGCGTTTTTCTTGTAGTGTTGATGCGTTAATGACTTGTTATAGTTTCATACGTATGTGTATATTTTGTGCGGGTGATCGTTGTGCTGTATGTAATATTAAAACTAATTATTTATATTCCAGGATTGGTTATGAGATAACATCGGGAGGAAGTCAAATACGTGGGATTTTGCATGATGCGGCTCAGGAAAATGTCGATGAAGGTACATTTCAATTGATGGGTTAATTACTTGTTATAGTTTAATAAGAAACTGTAAAATTTCATGCCGCTTTAGGAGCCACCCAAGGAAATCCAGAAGTCTATTATGGTGATGAAGAAAATACCCTTTCCTTCACAGTAACTTTGTTTCGGTCACATGTTGATCAAAGAGGACACGGAGTGGTAAGATTACCTGTACCCTGTCCTTGTAAAAAATTGATTATGCTTAATCCGTACTTGTGCTCTTAACTTTTTTTTAATCTTCCATATAGTATTTCCCAAGACACATGCTCCAAGTATTTCGACCATGGACCAAATCTACTCTCATCAAACTTCTATTTGGAGATGGTACTTGGTACGTCGCTGTTCAGCGAAAGAGGAAAATGTGCCGATTTGGATTATGCTGGAACGATTTCACCTATGACAATAACTTTGTTACAGGCAACAGACTACGATTCATGTACCAAAACAACTACACATTCAGAGTTGTTGTCCTCACTTAATTGCACTTCTAATCTGGCATGAAGGTTTTTTGTACTTTAATTCGGTACTTATTTGTACTTCTGAAGTTTGTTATATTTGATCAACTATTCGCATTTTAATTATACCCTTTCTTCATCTATTTCTACGGTCATTAGCGTAATTCTTCTTATTATTATGTTACATGTAAGATGAAACAATTTTGAATACATTTGTAGAAGAATAAACTACTACCAATCCGTAACATAAGATATAATATATAATGGTAAAGAGGAAAGTATTTAATATAATAAAACATTTTCCCACAATCAGATTTAAAAAATTACTTAATCACAGTACTTTAGTCCTACACATTTATAAAATCAAACAAACTAAGCTTCTGGAAGGCCGTAAAAAACTTCTTTGTACACAACGTTCTGGGTAATATTTGTAGCTGCACCAGACACGTCATCAACAAATATAGTGATGCCAGTGGGTGAGGTTACTCGACTAATAGCAACATAGTATTGTCCATGAGTGAAAACTGACTTAGGTAAGTATAGCCCAACGGTCTTCAGGGATTGACCTTGAGATTTGTTAATTGTCATGGCATAGAATATCTGTAGTGGTATTTGTTTTCGTACCAATTTGAATGGAATTTTTGTATCTGAGGGAGAAAGCTCCATACGTGGAATGAAATGCTTCGAACCAATAAAGGCACCACAAATTACTTCACACTCCACACAGAATCTCAGGCATTTGTTCATAATCATCCTTGTACCATTTCACAAACCTAGGGTTTGGTTCAAATTACGCATTAGCATAACAACAGCCCTAACCTTCAGTTTCAGATCATGAGGTGGCATCCCAGCAACATTTAAGGAGTTCAAATACTCTATTAGGAAAGCTTCATTCAGATCCTCAAATGTCCCACCAAATTCCTCTACAGCATCAACACTAAAATAGGACAAAGATTCTACGGGGAGCTTGTCTATAATAAGCGAATTGAGGTGGCCCACAGTCTGGTTGGTAGGGGTCAAAATAGCTCTCTCGCTCAAGTACTGTGTATTGTGCCCTCGTGAGAAAAATAAGGATATGTGTTATAAATCATGTTATCAACTGTGTTTTCAGTTTGTACATCATAAAACTGAGACGGAATCAAAATTTGATTTTCAGTGAGTGGCAAATTGCAGACTCAAGGTGGACTGACCTGGCCATTACCAATGTCAAGTACCCATTTTGAAAACTTTTTAAGATCTTCACTTTCACTATCACTCTCACCTTGTTTCAAGCGCATGTTTTCTATTAGGAAGAATACTTGGCAAATGGACCACAGTAGTGACCTAGTGATACAGGCAGCTACAATATCAGCATGATATCCATATGTAATTACTGGGAGGATTTGACGAAAATCACCACCCAGAACTACAGTAATACCGCCAAAAGGAATGGCATAACATTCTGGATCAACAACTTTCATGATATCCTTCAATGATCGGTCTAGGCATTCAAATGTGTACCTGTGCTGCATAGGCGCCTAATCCCATATTATTAGTTGTTTCTGCTTTATAAGTTGCGCAATATCTGAATCATGGGAAATATTACATGTTGAACATTCATCAAGAACTATTGGAATTTTAAATCTGGAGTGCGCAGTCCGACCACCAGGCATTAATAGGGTAGCAATCCCTGAAGAAGCAACTGGAAGCATAAGAGTTCTCCATAAGAATGTCTTTCCACATCCACCACTACCATAAACGAAGAAAATCCCTCCAATATTAATGTTAATAGATTTTATTACTGTATCATATATTTTCCTCTACTCATATGTACAGTCTTGTAGTAGTTTGGCAGTTTCATACTCCATCTTCCTGGTGTCATATCTTGTCTCTTCAATTATCAAATTGTTTGTTCCATTGTTCAAATAGTTGCGAGAAGGTTGAGGCAACTGATCAAATTTCTTCAAGGATTTACCAACTGACCGGAGCAACTCATCTATTTCTGCAATATTTCATATATAAAACTATTTAACAACATTCAACCAATTATAGAAAAAATGACGAACAATTAATGGAGTACTGCATTTTGAGCCCACAAAAATTTTTAAATTTGTCCTAGACTGTAATGTAAAAAGGTCTGATACCTCCTAAAGCATAGAACTTCAGTTGCATGTCGTTAAGAGTGAATAAGGTATTTGGACAACTTTGACGTCCTCTGAGTAAAATGTCATCAACCATGCTCTTCCAATGTGTACTCCATAAAGTCTTCAAATCAGTGACTTTACAATTGACAAAAATATGGAAAAAAAGCGGTCGAACCTAGGGAGGTAATCCACCTACAGAAGCTTGAGTCAACACTTCAGGACATTCTTTATCATCATCCAATAAACCATACTCTTTACAGGAATCGTGAAATGTACTGTAACAAACTACATTAACGGTATGTAAAGACTAAAAGGAGGTGGCACCACGTACCTTCGTAAGCAATAAACGAAGAAACCAAGGCTCTCCCGTACTGTGATGCGTATAACATAATCTACCTATTTGAAACCCACGCTTCCTCATGCTCAATTTCCTCTCACCATCATTCCACACATAAAACCTTGGAATTTCATCATATGTGTACTTCCGTGCATTAACATCAACAGAGTTTAAATAAAAAAGGCTTCCAGTTTACTGAACTTGTTCTTCTCTCTGGCAGGAACTTTCCCTAGCGCTTCATTGGCACGGAAGGTGAAGTTTTTGTCAACTGGTAAGTGAAAAGGAAATCTCTCAACAGATATACTTCTATGATGGATATGGAAGCCAAAAATCCTATAGGCTGATTCAGCACCACATAAATATATACCATCAAAATATGCATTTATCTCATTTATTCCCCCCTCATTAGTGTCATTCGGTTTCCTTTTTCTCTTTCTCTAGATACGAACTGTAGCCCGATCATGGTCTTTCAAACAGTATTTAAATAAATACTTAAGACTGCGTGCGTGACAACATATTTCCACATTCATATGGCATTCATACTTGACTAAAAGATCCTGGTTGTATGGTACTACCCACATGTAGTCCAGCTCAGCCTTCCTTATTTCAACAGTAATGTTTGTCCTCCGTCGCATATACATCGGGAAGCCAGTGTCATCAAAAGTAGTTTGAGCACAGTACCTGAAACTATTCAATTATTACAAAGTTTAGGTATTAGGGTAACTTACTGGATTCTGAAATGACACAAAAAAGGGTATGCCTATATCTTACTTTTTCGAAAAATGACGTATGCAACGTAAATCTTTCATGCATGGAGACTTGACATTTTGCAAACCACATGGACCGTGGATTATAAATTCCTTCACAGCTCCATAACCAACCGGATCTAATAAAGGATCTGGGATTTCTGCAGATATAAATTTATCCACATTACGCTTGAGGTTTTTTTTCGATTCAGCATCAAGCCATAATAACATATGTACATGTGGAAGGCCTCTTTTCTTAAACTCGACGATATACATAACTGAAAAACGGGAAAACATAGATTATATTGGCAATTTGCAAAACAAAATGTACTTTTACTAAAATCTTCTCAACGTAATAATCTAATTAGAAATCAAACTAAGAAAGTCCTAGCAAGCACTCTTACCTCCAATACAAACCCCAAAGTGTTTTTGTCCCTAATATCTACCATTAACTGATCAAGTTTTAGCCTAAACACCCTTGATATGATGTCGGGATAGTTTGGAGCAATGCAACCAGGCACATACTCCATCATCTTCTGAATTTCATCCCAAAGAGAATTACAGGTCATGGTCAGGAATATGTCAGGATGTCCGATGTAACGGCATATGGCTAGCGCATCTTCAATTGTTGCATGTATCGCTTCAAACTGACGTAGCCAGCTGGCAGAACTATACCTTTACCGATATTTGAACTATCCACATCACTTCTGCTAACAGATCTATAAATATTGTTGTATAATTCATTCCGTAAAGTAGTTTGGTGAGTACGGAACCACCATAGTCGTGTCTCTTCAATGGTAGAAAAAGCATCTACCATATACTGTTGAAATAGTCTTCCACCTAGTCGAGGAGTCAAACCTACAAAATAACTTTCATTATTTATTTGTGGGGAACATAAACAAACATATATTATTTTTTAAATATACCTTACCATCATCATCTCTAATTTGGAAAGTATATGAGTAGTAATTCTTCAGAGATGAAAAGCCACGTGGTTTGCAAGAACTATCAGCAGTGTTTTGAAATTTTATCTTTGGGTGAAATCCATCTTCTCCACGTGGAAAGAGTAAAGGGTACTGTAAACCATCAACTTCGGATGAACATAAGAAACACAGACTAAACCTTTACCTTTTTCATTAACAACTATATCACGGTCGCCACATGTTTCTTTAGTGTCACCAACCATAATACCGGCAACTTCATCAGTGCTAGAAATATGACATTCTCTTCCACTCTCAGATATGAAAACTTTCAGTGTAATCTGCAGCTCAACAATTTCATCACTTTCATACAAATCACGCTGCTACCTAAACTCACCAACCAATTGATTTGTTTCATCTAACATTGTTATAAGACCTCGTACAACCTCTTTATCAACACTTTCTCGGTCATGAACACTAACCCACCGAAGACGATTATCAACTTCGTTAATGGTGTCATAAATGTAAAGTTGACAAAATTTGGGGCTTTCATTGTCATTCGGTATTAAAGATATAAAAATGCGGTGGTTCTGACCATTTAATCTGCATACATAAGGCGCCCTTCCATTATTGATTGAATGCTCTATAAAGTAAAGGAAAAAATTGCATTGTAGAGCCATATCAATCTATGAAAAGCAGGACATCTTTTCTTGTCGTTGTATAAATCCAGCAAATACTCAGGGGTAGGAGGGATTAGAGGCAATCTCACAACACATTTCATGCAACAAAGAGAAAATATAGGACAACCTTTAGTCATATTTTTATTTACCCTTTCTTCCTTCCATAATCGAGCATGACATTTCGAACATATGGCCGTATGACCACCCAAAGAAGCATACTCCTCAGGAATGACACCTCGCGGTGCACGTCTGCTCTATATCAAATTATAATTCAAATTCATCCCATCAACAATGTCTTCATCATTACCATCAAGCAACCAACTAAGACAATATGCATCATCTGTATTTAATAATTTTACTGTCACAAAATTAAATATGGGTAATTTTTCAGGAGTACATCTTTGTTTTTTTACCACTTGATTCACAACCACTAGCTTCATAATCCGATCCTTCAGAATCATCAGACAACAGCGAAGGAGCAACTACATTCGGAACTGCAAGAAAACATTAAATGGTAAATCATAATTACGTAACACATAACAAAAACGAAATGTCACATCCATTTCACCTTCATTAAAGTCATTACT
The DNA here is from genome assembly GCF_009905375.1 of Apium graveolens. Taxonomy (NCBI): domain Eukaryota; kingdom Viridiplantae; phylum Streptophyta; class Magnoliopsida; order Apiales; family Apiaceae; genus Apium; species Apium graveolens. The sequence goes on along the minus strand of NC_133652.1, from coordinate 285,587,466 downwards.
TTCTTCCTCATCACAATAACAATCTCAACTGCGAATAATGCTCTACCAAACCCAAGATAATTTTCCTTCCCTTTCCAGTTCAAAGGTTAACATCCATTTAAGGAAACATCATTAATGTTTAATCGCGTTTCCTCTATTTCATAATTAAAACAACTATTATTTAGTTATTCCTGTTACCATAAGGATAGACAGACAAAAGCTTAACAATGCTAGAATCTAATATTTACCTCTCAGCATATTTCTAGAAAATGAGGCGCTTCCTGAATTTTTTACATCTGATAAAGGAGTTATATCCTGGCTACCTTCAAGAGGATTCATGTAGTTTACTATGCTATTTGATTGGGAGTAACAATTGGACTACTACATGCTACCAACAAAATATTAAATGTATTATTGCATCATAAATATTAAATAGTAGTTGCTTTGCAAGAAAAACACAGAGTAAATTAAGAAAAGAAACAGTACTTGCAGCTATTTAAACAAAGTGGCATGAACTAGGCAAGTCACCAAGTTTCCTCCTCTTTCCCACAAACCTAAAAATATTTTGCGTGGATTCCGCCAACATACCTGCATTAAAGACACAACAATGGGTAGTCAGAACATAAGCCTAAGTATGGCAGCGGTTTAAATTTTGTAAAAATTAGAATTTGTACTTGTAGGTGTTTTGTTTTAGCTCCCATTACAAACTATTGCTGGGGTGAACAGAGCTGATTGGTTCATTTTGGGGGACGGAATATTAATGTTGGCCATGAATGTTATTAACACAGGTGCTGAACAAACACAAATAGATGTCTTACTTATATTCACATATATGAAGAGCAGTATTCAATAAAAACTAACTTACCTGTGGAAGAAGATAAAGCACAATGATCAGCAATAGCAGAGTCAACAACAACATTCTCTTTGTTACGATTCAATAGTTTCGTTCTTCTGTACTTCCGACCATAATCTGCACTAAAATCTTCCAGGTTAAAGAACTTATCAGCTTCTTCACCACCCATACCTTGCACAATGAATCAACCCGTAGTCAAATTAATAACAGGAATCTGTATACACAATTTGAAAGGGGGTGAAGACACTATTCAAAAGAGGGGGAGAAGTCACTAATAAACCTAAAGAAACTAATTAGAATTGAATTTCAAATTCAAAAGTGTATAGGACATATTCTTACCTTCCAAGAGATGCTTAAGAAACTTTCAACATAAGCTTTCTTCTCATCAAATATAAGCTTTATTCTCATCAAATATATTGAATTATCAATTTAAAAAAATTAATCAGTGGCAACTTCAGTAATTTTTTACAACTTGGTGGGTCAATGCTAAAAAGGGGTTGAAGTTACTATTCAAAAGGGGCAGTAGGAACTATTATATACATAGATTAGTCACTGGACTTTAATTATACTTCATATATGCATGTTGATGTGTTAAGCTACTTGAACTCCTTCATCTGCATAATCCGTCATCAATAACTTAAAATTATCAAGTGGAATTTCATCAGGCCTATTTTCGATCCTTTCCTCATCAGTTCCATATATTATGTAATGATCCTTCTTCGTACGAGACTTGTGCATTCTCAAACAAGTATTAAGTGTCATGTTAATCCACTTATAGTCATGTTCAGGAATATAATACCTTTCCAATAACCTATGAAACATAAAATGTAATATTTTACAACAAATATATAAATAAAAAAGGAACTAGTTTTGGTAGTTAAGGTTACCATAGAGTAATGCAACATTTTCTTCTTTAATTCTTCAGGAACCACATGCCATTTAACATGAGTAAGTGACACATAATCCTTAACTAGCATCCCCGAAAATTTACTTAGCTCTTGCATAGGCTTCTTATCTCCAATTGGTTGGCCCCGTTTATTTATTTTATGACCACCTTTTCATTAGAATTCCTACTAGGAACATGAACCCTAGAAATATGACCTGACGTGAGAGGATATAATTAAAAACATATTATAACTATGAGAGTATATAATACTCGAATATATGATAGGGATCAGTGAGAATGACCCTTTTGACTTAGAAACTATTAAGATTACTTTTAAGATTATTGCTTTGTAAGTCACCTTATGATGTGACTTCTGTTATACATGAGATGTCATATTATAGAGCCGCTCGAGATAGGTCCCCTCCTACTTTTCTAGGAGAGAGTGTTGGTTCCAGCTCAGATATGGATCGTTTAAAGGCCTATATAGTTATATCTAGTGATAGCGAGTACTTATCCATCTAGAAGATTGTAACACCATCGAGAACTCCACCAGTTATCATTGACTTCATTATTTCCCCACCTCGAGATGAGGCTTTTGGTTTTCTTGTTGCTGTTGAGGAACCAGTGATCCAGCCTGCTAATTATACGCCTATTTTCACTAGCTTATCTGAATTAAAACCGATACCATCACCTATGATTCCAGCTATAGATGGAGTACTTATTGTTATGTCTCCTCATTAGGAGGATCATTTGGCCTCTGACTTAGTGACTCAATTCCATTATGAGCTACCAAAGATTACACCTTTGAGTGTAGAGACTCCAGTTATGCCTACTACTGACCTGCCGCTTCGAGACCATGGTTACTACTGACCTTGAGCATGTTTTTACATATATTATGGCACCTGTATGACTCTCAGTGTTAGCTCCATTTCCATATGAGATACCAGTATGTGATACTGCACCCCCTGCCCCCACTATTTTTGTTGCCCTTGCTACTACGAGTATAAAAGGATTTACTGAGGGCTTTCCTTCATTGATGGCTGATATGGGAGGTTATCCAGTAGCTAATGTTTCAGCCTTTCTGTATAAGGAGCTTAGACAGATGTATGATGAGGTATGTGCTAGGTATCGGGAGGTGTTTGCTACCTGAGATACTTTGATGAGACTGATTGCTGAAAGAGCTTCTATACCTTCATCAGAGGCAGGTTCTGTTAGGAGGAGTTTTAATAGAGAGATCATACAGCAGACCACTACCACTGTTATTACGAGCCTATAGATGGATATTGCTGAGATGCCATTTACGATTTCAGAAGTTGTAGATATGGCTTATGTTACCCAGATGATTAATCAGACTCAAGAGAAGTTTCGGCATAAGGTGGACTAGCTGTTCGGTCCACATTGATATGGCCCAGTAGATATAACTTTTTGCTTTCTTTTTGGGAAATGGAATATGTTATCACTTGCACATTCTTACCCCTTTTGGCTGACCCAGTACATGTACAAATCTTTACGACTCGATTACAGTGAAGTCGATAACTTTGAGATGCAGATGATATTGCACCCTTTTTACTTTGCTGTAGTTCCGAGCTTCTGGATATTGCTTTTTTTTACTTGTTATTTCTAGATCATTTGTGTAGCAAGGAATTTCCATGTATTATATTCCACACGATTATCATTCAGATGTATTGAAGATATTCCTAATTTGTGGGTCAGACTTGATATTATGCATTGATGTACTAGACTGAAGATGATTATGAGATAGATATGATGCTGCTTTATTTCCCTGAGATATTATTGTTTACATTTCCCCACGATATTATTATTGTTGCATTTCATTTGAGTATATCTTAATGAACTTGTCAAACAAAAGAGAAACCAAAAAGTTTTCTCAATTTAAAAAAAAAGCACACTCTCCTTTTCATACACAAAAAATCTTTTCAAGAATTAACTTGTTTCACAATAAACCATACTTTATGTATATATACTCTTTTGAGACAATCCAATAATTTCTATACAAGATCTTCAAAAAACTAAGATTTCTTAAATAAGTGTGTTCACTCCGACTATTCTATATTTAAAACAATTTATTTCCATTCCACTACAAAACAAAAGTTTTTGCTATATCCACTCTACTTTTCTAATGATTTACTTTGATTAGAAAACAAACCACATTTTAGTATTTTATCGCTATAAAATCAATTTTGTCAAATCAAACCACATTTTAGTATTTCAATTAATAGAATTACTAAATTACTATTCTGCCCCTTTTTATTTTTTCCTCCCACCTTCTGCCCCAATGCTTACCCACGACCATGGCGGCCACCATCGGCAAGCACCGTTCGGCGGTGGTTTGGCTCAAATCCGGCGAGCTCCAACCTCGAATTTTATTAAGTCTCACATTCCCCATTACCCGATCTATCTATTCGCCTGAACAGATTTCTCAGATTCGTCCCGGAGTTCATTTTCTGGCCAAACTCCGGCCCTCTCTCTTCTTTCGCCTCTCTTTCCACCCTCTTTCTCCCTTTCTAATCGAACAACGCCACCACCATCGTCGGTGGTGGCTCCGCCATTTTCTGACCAACACCAAACACAATAACACACACACTCGAAACAAACACACAAAAACACAGAATATAAACACACGAAATACACGCACAACCATTATCACCCCATCGATCTCACCATCATAACACACAACAATGACAACATCATCAATCCCTGTCCTTCTCCACCTTCATTCTGACCCGAACCATTCCCCATCTCCACCTCCAACGCTGCAGTGGTGGTTTTCTAATTTTTCGGCCACTGACCAACAATCTAATACCTACATACACTCCTCCATCTCTCACCAACAAAAGCCCTCTAATAAAACTATCATTCTGTGTTTATTCAATAAAAGCACATTTCAACCCTAATTTAGTATTTTAGGCAAAACATTGAATAAATATTTTCTTTTTTTTATGGGTTTATAAAAATAAAAGGATTTAATCAAGAACTAATTAGCCATAACATACACATTTATATTTATACAAAACTAGTAAGGTGATATAAATTACCCATTGCCAAACAAATCAAATATTCAAGATAAAAAATTAATGATTAATGAAGAGTTTAATTACCTTAATTAAAAGAAAGGTTAGTAATAATTGAATTTTGTCCTCCCAAATCCAATTATTCCACCCAAATTAATATACTTCTCTTCATCACCCTTAATCTTTCTTTATCAAACCACAAACCAAACTTAATCACTTACCCACTTTAATTATTTACCAAAACCTTCCTCGATGCTTCCAAATATATATAATCAATTTTCTTTTATAGATAATCAAGGTTCGGGGGTATTCTAATTTAGGGTTATGAAAAGTGGATTAGAGTTCTCAAGTATATTATAGGAGGATTTTTCTAAAAAAATAATTAATAAAGAGTTCTGTCTATTTCTCTAGAATGATCTCTACTTTCTAAAATTTTACAGAAATAACATAATAAATTTATTAGAATGTCTTTGCTAGGAAATGTTTATTTACTATAAAATAAATGAAAGATGGAACTAACTAATAATTTAAATATTAGATTGTGGGTTCTTACTAACAATAAAATAAAATAATAAAAATATTAATCTTACTCGTTTACTTAATATTGGCTAGCACGAGAGAGTACCAAATTCAATAAAACATTGTATAATATAAATTTTAATATTTAAGCTATAAGATTAGCAATTATTTACCTAAATTTAGTCGCATGCCCATTATAGTTTACCACAAGTACCAAATGGTGAATAAATTAAAGGAAAATTTATAGCATTAATAATTGTAAAAATAATACTAACTTCATCGGCTCTCGATTATAATTTTATACCTAATAAAATAAATGCTCGCATCCCTTATTCGAGTACTTAAATTCTAAAATAAATAATTCCAATGAAAAAAATTCTTAAAAATAACATAATGTACTAATTTTCTTACTTCGAATTTCACAGAATTCACATTCTCCCACTAAAAGGATTCCGTCCTCAGAATCAGCGCAGTTAGAGAATAGTGAGGGGTAATTCTTTTGCATTTCTTCCTCGAATTACGAAGTAGCTTCCTCTATCGAATGATTTCTCCATATTATATTCACCAAATTGATTTTTTTCTTAACTTCTGAATCTTTCGATATAAAATCTAGACAGGCTACTCTTTATACATCAAATCTGATTGAACTTCTATTGGCTCATATGAAAGAACATGAAGGTTATCAAAATGGTAAGATTTTAAAATTCAAATATGAAAAACATTATGTATATACTGGAGATATGGTGGCAACGCTAACTGATAAGACACAACTCCTACATTCTTCAAAATCTCAAAGGGACCCATATATCTAGGACTTAACTTTCATTTCCTTCCAAACCTCATCACTCCTTTCTAAGGTGACACTTTAAGCAAGACTTTATCTCCAACTTCAAATTCCTTATATTTTCTTCCGAAATCAACATATTTCTTTTATCGATCCTGGGCGACTATTAATCATTTCTTAATAATCTCAAGGGATTGGGTTGTCTGTTGAATCAATTCAAATCCATAAATCTTTCTTTCACCTACTTCTTTCCAACACACTGGTGACCAGCATTTCCTACCATAAAGAGCTTCAAACGGAGCCATTCCTATACTTGAATAAAAGCTTTTGTAAGAAAATTCCATTAATGATAAATGATCATCCCAATTCCCTTTGAAGTCCGGGACAGAAGCTCTTAACATATCTTCAATCATCTGTATAGTCCTCTCACTTTGTTCATCTGTCTGGGGATGGTAATTTGTACTCATGTTTAGTCTCTTGCCTAGGCATTTCTGGAAAAAAAATTCAAAATCTTGACGTGAATCTTGCGTCTCTATCTGGCACGATTGAAACTGGCACTCCATGTCTAACTATAACTTCTTTCAAATATAGATTGACTAACTTTTCTATGGTGTGCCTTTCATTAATTGGAAGAAAATGTGCATATTTGGTCAATCGATCAAATATAACCCAAATAGCTCCATGGTTGATCTTATATCTTGGTAATCCAACAACGAAATCCATAGTGATATGTTCTCATTTCCATTCAGGGATCTATAAGGGTTGTAGCAAACCACTTGGTCTTTGATGTTCGTCTTTTATTTTCTGACTTGTTAAGCACTTACTTACCCACTTTGCAATTTCTCTCTTCATATTCTTCCACCGATAATTTCTCTTTATGTCTTGATACATCTTTGTACTTCCAGGCTGGATTTGGTATCTAGAATTATATGCTTCGTTCACAATCTCGTCCTTTAACTCTGTTATATTGTGAATCCAAATTCTTGAAGAAATTCTCTTAATCTCTTTGTTATCCCTTAAGCTTTAAACATCATCTCTTGTCAATTCCTATCTATTATTTTCCATCATCGTTTCTTAACATCGTCAAATCTTTTCTATTATTTTCAGTTGTACTTGAATATCAAAAATCCGCTAATTTGCTTGAACTGGAATCTTTATCTCCATATCCATTTTCTCAATCTCTTGAATCAATTCTATGGATGTTATTAACATTCTTACTCTCTCTTTCCGACTTAAAGCATATACGACCATGTTCGCCTGATTTATAGTACAATCGTAGTCCCTGATCAACTCTTACTATCTTCTTTGTCTCATTTTCAATTTTTTTCTGAGTAAAAATGTACTTCAATATTTAATGATCTGTGTAGATCACACACATTTTTTCATATAAGTAATGCCTCCAAATCTTGAGTGCAAAGACTATCGCTGCTAACTCTAAATTATGACTAGGGTATCTAGTCTCATATTATTTCAGCTATCTTGAGGCATAAGAAATAACTTTCCTGTTGTGCATTAATACACATATTAGTCCATTCAGAGAATCATCCCTATAAATCACAAAATTTCTTGAGTCACTGGGTAAAGTTAGCACTGAGGCAAAAATCAATCTTTTCTTTAACTCTTGAAAACTCTCCTCACATTTTGGGGTTTATTAAAATTTCTCATCCTTTTGTGTGAGTCGAGTCAAAGGCATAGCAGTCTTCGAAAGTGTTGTATAAATCTTCGGTAATAATTATTTAATCCAAGGAAACATTTAACTTTAGTTGGCATTTTTGGTTGCACCCAATTTGATACAGCTTCAATCTTGGCAGGGTCAACTGAAATTTCTTCACTACTGACGATATTTCCTAAGAATTACACTTTATCTAAGCAAAATTCATATTTAGAAAACTTGTCGTACAACTTCTCTTTCCTCAAAATCTCTAATGCCAATATCAGGTATTTTGCATGTTCTTCGCGAGATTTAGAGTAAATCATGATGTCGTTAACAAATACAATAACGCACTTATTTAGATATTTCTTGAATACTCGGTTCATCAAGTCCATGAAAGCACTAGGGGCATTTTTCAATCCAAATGGCATCATTAGGAATTCGTAATGTCCATACCTTATCCTAAACGCTGTCTTTGGCACATCTTCTGGTTTAATCTTTAACTAGTTATAGCCAGATCTTAAATCAATCTTTGAAAACCAAGCGGCTCCTTTCACTTGATCGAACAAATCATCAATCCTTGAAAAAGGATACTTATTCTTGATGGTTCAATTTTCAATTCTTGATAGTCAATACATAGCCTAATCGATCCATCTTTCTTTTTCAAAAATAAAACTGGTGCTCCCCACGAGGACACGCTGGGTCGAATTACTCCTTTATCCAATAACTCTTGAAGTTTTGTAGCTAACTCTTTCATCCCCATATGGGCCTTCTATATGGAGCTTTAGAAATTGGTTTTGTTCTTGGAGCGAGCTTAATTATAAATTTAATTTCTCTATCATGGGGTAATCCGTGTAGATTTTTACAAAATATATTTCTGAATTCATTCACAACAAAAATTTCTTCCAACCTAGGGGAAGACTATCTGTATCTATGACGTGAGCGAGATATTCCTGACATCCTTGATATAGCATTCTTTTAGCTTGTAATATAGTGAGAAACTTATGAGTTTGTTTCTGACCGCGTAGAATTACTCTGTTATTATCGGGTCCCTTTAGACTAACTCTTTTCAATCTACAATTAATCTGAGCATCGTATCGATTCAACCAATTCATCCCTAGTATCACATCAAATTCTCCTAACTTAAAAGGAATAAGATCTGCAACAAAGGGACTTCCCTGAATCTCTATCTTACAGTTAGGGCATACTTGATTAACAAATATAACTTTTTGGTTAGAAATTTCTATCATCATATCCTCATCTAAAAACAATAATTATAATCCCAACTTATTTACAAAGTTCTAAGATATAAAATAACTAGTAGCACCAGAGTCAATTAACATGCAAGCATTCACTGAATTTACTGGAAGCGTACTTGTGATCACGTCATTATAAGAAATAGCATTCTTGAGAGTCATAATGAAAGTACATGCAGTAGGATTGTTGTTGGTGTTGGTATTTCCTGAATTATTATTTCCTGGAGTTGGGTTGCCATTAATCTGGGTACCGTACTATCCTTCGGGGATTGGCGGCATTCCGAGCATACTGACCTTTTTTTCCACAAATATGACAAATGATGGCCTTCTTTTTGTAACTATTCGCATAATATTTCTTCTTTCCACATACGTAGCATGTAACATTTTCCTGGTGACACAGTCCATCATGCTTTCATCCACAAGTCTTCTAATCTGGTAAAGGAGGTCTTGCTTCAATTAGATTTTCTATTTGAGGGGCTCATGATCTAGTCTCGTTACCTCGATTAACTTGGCTCCGAAACCTCCGATTTTCAATCCTTTGATCCTATATTTTAATAAATTATTTATTTCTTTTGCTTCCATCAAACTTCTTTTCTAAATTCCCACTATTGTTTGAAACTTTTTTCTTGGTACCAACTTTGTCCTTGTAATAAAATTATTCACGCTTTCCACAATTAAAGCCTGATGCACAAGCATCGCATAACTAGAAACATTAAGTACTACTACTCAATTTTGAATCCATGGTCGTAGTCCTAGTTGAAATCATCTAACTTTATTTTCCTCGGTGTTAGCATGATAAGGTACAAATCTAGAGAGTTCTGAAAACTTGTTCTCATATTCTGCAACGGTCATGTTTCCTTGCTTGAATACTAAAAACATATTCCATTTGTTGTTTCAGATGCTTGGGAAAATACATTTCAAGGAACAAAGTAGTGAATCCCTCCCATGAAATTACCAGATTTCCTTCAATGGGTCTCATAGCTTCCCACCAATAATTAGCTTCGCCTTTTAGCATAAAGGCAGCAATGATAGTCTTCTTGTTCTCTTCAACTCCTATGCTATCAAAGGTCTTCTTAATTTCTCTAAGCTAAATCCTAGCTTCAAAGGGGTCAGTTGTACATTTAAATTCAGGAGGATTCAAAGACTTGAAAGATTTGAAAGATACAGTACACTGAGTTTGTTCTACTCATGGCCTCCTAGGATCAGGGGGTGGATTCTGAGTATGTTGTTGTAGAAATGCAAGTAGAAGAGCAGTAGGGTCATTATTATTTGCGGGTGGATTCTGATTTTACTTTTGATCCTGGTTCTGATCTTGTTGTTCTTCTTGTCGAGGTTGAGTATTTTTACTCTCATCTACCTCAGGGGTTGGTCTTGGGTTCTTTGGGGGTCTTCCTCTTTTTTTCTTCTAGGTGTCATCTTTTCACTAATAAGAAGAAAGCATTGAGTTTGATTAAATTGAACCAATAGGGTTTAATAGCAGTTATGAACATTCAATGTTGTTGTAATATATAAACAATTTAATCCAATGGATCATAATGAACTTTGTCATATCCAAGGTCCTTTCAAGAAAATAAAATATTGATACTTGTTTCATGGTTTTACTTTAAAAACACAAGGTGGGAAATAGTGTATTTGAAATCGTGTTGTTTCGAAATCACATTCGGGTTTGATTTGACAAAACTGATTTTATAGCGATATAATACTAAAACGTGGTTTGTTTTCGTAATCGAGGTAAATCATTACAAAATAAATTATAGGAAAAACATTTGTTTTGTAGTGGAATGGAAATAAATTATTTCGTAATCGAGGTAAATCATTAAAAAATAAATTATAGGAAAAACATTTGTTTCGTAATCGACAATGTAGAGTGTATATAGCAAAAACATTTGTTTTGTAGTGGAATGGAAATAAATTATTTTAAATATAAAATAGTCGAAGTGAACACACTTATTTAAGAAATGTTAGTTTTATGAAGATCTTGTATAAAAATTATTGGATTGTCTCAAAAGAGTATATATAAATAAAATATGGTTTACTTTGAAACAAGTTAATTCTTGAAAAGATTTTTTATGTATGAAAACAAGATTGAGGTTTTTTTTTAAAATTGAGAAAACTTTTTGGTTTCCCTTTAGTTTGATAAGTTCATTAAGATATACTCAAATGAAATGCAACAGTAATAATATCGTGCGGAAATGTAAACAACAATATCTTAGGGAAATACAGCAGCATCATATCTATCTCATAATCATATTCAGTCTAGTACATCAATGCATAATATCAAGTCTCACCCACAAATTAGGAATATCATCAATACATCTGAAATATAATACATGGAAAGTCCTTACTACACAAATGATCTAGAAATAATAAGTCAAAAATAGCAATATCCAGAAACTCGAAACTACAGGAAATCAAAAAGGGTGCAATCCCATCCGCGTCTCAAAGTCATTGACTTCATTATACTCGATTCGTAAAGATCTGTACATGTACTGGGTTAGCCAAAAGGGGTAGGAATGCGCAAGTGATAATATATTCCATTCCCCAAAAAGCAAAGAGTCACATCTACTGGGCCATATGAATGTGGACCGAACAGCTAGTCCACCTTCTACAAAAACTTCTCTCGAGTCCGATCAATCATATGGGCAATATAAGCCATATCTACAGCTCCTGAACTCGTAAATGACATCTCAGCAATATCCATCATTATGCTCGTAATAACAATGGTAGCGGTCTAGTGCATGATCTCTCGAGAAAAACTCCTCCTAACAGAACCTACCTCTGATGAAGGTACAGAAGGTCTCTCAGCAATCAGTCTCATCAATGCATCTCGGGTAGCAAACACCCTCCGATACCTATCACATACCTCATCATACATCTGTCTAAGCTCCTCATAAAGAAAGGCTGGAACATTAGCAATTGGATAACCTCCCACATCAGCCATCAATGAAGGAAAGCACTCGGTAAATCCTTTTATACCCGTAGTAACAGGGGCAACAAAAATAGTAGGGGCAAGGGGTGCAGTATCATATACTGGTATCTCATAGAGAAATAGAGCTAACACTGGAGAAAGTGGGTCAATATCCATGTCCAAAGGCTCACAAACAGCCGGGAGTCCTACAGGTGCCTTAATATATGTAAAAACATGTTCAAGGTCAGTAGTAACCATGGTCTCGAAGCGGCAGGTCAGCAGTAGGCATAACTGGAGACTCTACACTCAAAGGTGTAATATTTAGTAGCTCATAATGGAAATGAATCTCTAAGTCAGTGGCCAAATGATCCTCCGCACGAGGAGACATAACAACAAGTACTCCATCTGTAGCTGGAATCATAGGTGATGGTATCGGTTTAAATTCAGATAAGCTAGTGAAAATAGGGGTGACATTAGCAGGCTGGATGAGTGGTTCCTCAACATTAACAAGAAAACCAAAAGCCTCATCTCGAGGTGGGGAATCAGTCAAGTCAATGATAACTGGTGGAGTTCTCGGTGGTTTTGCGATCTTCTGGATAGATAAGTCCTCGCTATAACTAGATATAACTATATAGGCCTCCGAAGGATCCATATCTGAGCTGGAACCAACACTCTTTCGTAGAAAAGGAGTAGGGGACCTATCTTGAGCGGCTCTATAATCTGACATCAAATAGTTTCTAAGTCAAAAGGGTCATTCTCACTGATCCATATCTTATCTTCGAGTATTATATGTTAGTGTAGGTGCCCAAGAGGTAATACATTATTCTTTAAATCTTTATGTCAGTTGATCATACAATAAATGTATTTATTATGACCTTAATTACTACGATATTTTGTTAGTATAATAAATGTCCTTAGAATCATGATACACATTGTATAATTTAAGTACATGACTTGAACTTGAGATTATATAATACATCATATTCTTAAAGGTCCCTAGTCAAGTATTATTATATAGGACAATAATAATAGACTAGTATGTTATTTGACAAGATAAACACATCTCATTGGTTATAAGTATGGGGATACTAAAGTCAATACATAGGTACATGTGAGAGTACATGGTACTGGACATACCCATAGTGAGATTCTTCATATTTAATAAAGTCATAAGAAAGATTCACAGTGATAATGGTGTAACTATCCTTTGACTTGAAATCATTATATTTCTATACGAAGACTAATATACTTTGACTACATTAAAAGTTACTTTTGATCGGGTGATGATAAAAGTGGACATCAGGTATATCATGAGTCGTATGAGAAATATGAATGATAGATAAAGGATTTAACCCTCCTATAATTAGGAGAGATATTAGTGGCCTCTTGATTGAGTGAGACTATAAAAGCATGACCATGCTCAAATAATGATTTGTCTTGATAGTCTACTCATGGATCAAGTAAACCCGGATTAAATGTTGAAGAGGATGACCAAATACATGCCTCGAGTTTAATCTATAATATGTATGGTTAAGGGGATTATATTACACAAAACATATTAATCACGAGAGGTTTTATCTAATCACGATTTAATTATTGTTTAATTGGGTAATAATGATGTATTACTAGATACCGCTCATTATTTATAATTTTATTAGAGAATAAAATTATTGCCAATTAAATAATAGTCTATAGGGTCGCACAAATAGAGCACTTAATGGAATAGTTAATTTAAATTATGGATTTAAATTAATTGATGATTATTCGAATTTTATTATAATTAAGTAAGACTTAATTGAGATAATATAAATTCGAATTAAAAAGAATGTTTTTGCCCATAATAATTAAGTATAACTTAGTTATTAATTAAATAATAGAAATTTATTTTTATTATTTAATCTAATACGTACTAGGGTTGGGCTTTGCTCTTATGGGCCATTTTAATCATCCATTATAAATAGATAATGATAGGTTAAAGAGTGGGCACGTTTTTGAGAAAACCCTAGCAGCAAAGAGAGGCAGAGGCAATTTGGATCATCAAGAAGGAGGCTAGTACATCCATTCCGTAGTCAAGTTCGTGAGACGTTCTTGGAGGTGCTCGTGTGGATACCATAGAGGTGTTTCTCTGTGAGGTAGACACAAAGGGTGATAGCTACGTTCTTTAAAATGTATATTTAAATTTTAATTTTGATTATTTATTAAAATTTAGTAATAAATTTGGTGCATCACTTACTATAATTATTTGACGTAATTATTATTTAAGTGTATAATTAAGGAAGAGAATTTATAACTATACATATTTTTAGTTTTTTGTTGAAATTATAACTACATGATTGTTACATTATATATTCAATAACATGTTTTACCCGTCATTTTTTTATATGTAACTGAGGGGTGCCTTTTGCATTCGATCTAAAAGTTTCGGGTAGCAAACTGCAATTTCTAAAAATATGTATAAAATATTAATTTTGGGTCAAAGATAACGAATGAAAATTAATAAATATAATACTTTCAAATAAAATAAAATCAAAAACCAAAATTTTAAATAATTGGGCTTAACCAATTATATATTAATTTGGGTCTACTAGGGGCCCATTACATTGGGGGTGAAGGGTAATTAGGTATACATAACTAAAATCCCCCAACCAACCACCAAATTTTTGGATTATTATAAGATAGTATACATATATGATTATCCCTTCTTCAAACCAATAGAAGCATTATTGTAAAGAAATACAGAAAATAATGGAAAAGATCTTCTCAAATTCTTCTTTATCTTCCTCTGCAATACCAAGATACAATTCTGAAACCGTCACTCTCAATAACAAGAGTAGTAGTGGGAAAAGAAAATCCGTTGAAGAAGGTGGTCCGCCTACCCTCGTTAAGACAACATCATCTCTTTATAGGGGAGTTACCAAGTATAGATCTTACTCTTTCACCTACAACTAAATATTATGTACGTTTAAAACCAAATAGATAATGGATGAATCTTTTGTTGGAATTATTAATCCAAACTTGCTGTCTGAATATGTTTTGAATAAGTTTAGTCGTTGTTTTCGGTTGATCAAGTCAGCTAGCTGTTAGAGTTTATTTAGGAGAATTACATGCATGAATAAAGTAGTGGGTTATAGGAAGGAGTCAGTTATTAAGTTTAGCTATTTTTAAGTTACCACCTCCGTGTGGATTCTTTTATAATCACAAGTTACCACCTGTGACCTCAGCGCGGAGGTCAATCCACGTGTTTAGGGTTTGATTTTTAATTTGTGCTTATCACATATGCTTTACTTATTTATTATTCTTGATTGGATCATGATAAATGATAAATAGTATGTCATCTTTATATGATCTATCATGTTCTTTAATGGTTACTGGAGCATGGTGCATAGCTATGGCCTTAAGACCTTAGTTGTAATGGTTTATTCTTTTGGTTTGTAATAAATACGACTTGCATGTAGTTTTCTTTTTGTAGTTGTTTTATCTCGAATGTCACCCGAGTTCTTTTGTAAGTTCATTAGTATAGTTATTAATGTAACATCCAAGAAGGACAAGGGAACAAGGAGGCATCCTATGGAGGCCAAGGAGACAATGGAAGCAATAGAGAAAACATATGTAATAGTCATTTTTACACCATGGATTGACCTTGATCTTTTCATTAGCCTGAAAAGATCACATAGGATTGGGCCATAACTATTGCACGTTTACTTTACGCACTTTTCATTTGATGTATAAATAGTATGTGTAGAGTAGAAAATGCATGTTTTAGTTAGATTAATGATGCATGTATGTATTAGATACATCACCCATGCCATGCCTTTAAACAAGATAAAATCTGTAACGACTCAAGATTTAAAATTAACAAACGATCATGAGATTCTCGTGTTTATGAAACACGGAATAAAATACGAATTTTCTTTATTTCTGACATGGGGCGATTTTGTCAACAACGGGTTCATAGAACTTGTAAGGCTGTGGGTTTTAAGCAAGACCGATGTGACTCCTCCACTATTTGGAAATCAAACCATTCACGAGTATTGATTTGAAGTATTTTATTCAAGGAAAAAATGGGAATCTCTTTATGATGGGATCATGATCGTTCTAAATTAAAAATCCCTAAATAAAAATATTAAGTTTTAATCAGATGCTTTCCAATGAATGAACACTCATTAAATCCTAGATCGATAAGGGGAAGGGCTGTCAGTGGCAGGGGACTCCTATCTATCGTGGTGAAATGCGACGAATATAAACGGTTATATTCGGACGTTGTATCATTAGGTCTAACTTAACTGAGTCATCATAATAAGGTGAATATAAACGGTTATATTCAACAATTATGAACTTAGAAGCATAGAGTTTGGTTAAAAATCTATTAGATATATAAGATCAATTGTTGTTCACCAAATTATTCAATAATTATATATGATATAATTGACTACTGTTGTCTACCTAAATAATCATGTTTTAAGGATACCAGTGGTTGACTTAGGACATGATGAAATATGGATCTTGGCTCACTAGAAAGATTTATGGGATATACTTTCCGAATTAATAGTTAGGCCTATTAATTTGATAAAAAAAATAGTGGGACATATATTATGAATATATCATAATCATATGAACATAAAATTTTAACTCAGACAATCTAATGTTTATTTTGCACTTTTATTATTGTAGATACTGAGTAATGGCATACAAGACAAACACACTATCCGTATGTTCAGTCCTTGAGAAGGACAAGCTGACAGGAGGAAACAACTTCCTAGACTGGCAGAGGAATTTGAGGATTGTCCTCAGGCAGGAGTGCAAGCTTCATGTCATTGATATTCCTCCTCCAGGCCCCCTTTCTGAGGGTGCTACTGCTGATGAACGAGCAGCACACACAAGGGATGAGAATGATGCAAATGATGTTGCATGTTTTATGTTGGCAACTATGAGTGCTTAGCTTCAAAGATAGCATGTGCATATGGATGCATATACTATCAATGAGCACTTGCAAAACATGTTTGCAAGCCAAAATCGTCAAGAAAGGTTCAACACGAGTCAGTCACTTTTTAATTGCAAATAAGGGGCAAGTGAACCAGTTGGCCCACATGTTCTGAAGATGATTGGTTACATTGAGTACCTTGAAACTTTGGGTTTCCCGATTGGTCCGGAAACTGGTATTGACCTAATCATGAATTCTTTGAACAACAAATTCACTCAGTTTATTGTGAACTACAATATGAATGAATTTGACAAAACACCTACTGAACTGTTGCATATGTTGAGAACATATGAGACCAACATGAAGACAGTTGAACCTGCTCCCATACTGATGGTAAATAAAGGTAAGGCCAGAGGGAAGGGCAAGTGGAAGGGTAAGAAGAAGATTGGATCTGATTCTACACCCAAGCCAAATTCAGGTCCCAAACAGGCTTTAAAGCCTAAAGGTGGTGTGGCCAAGGGTGAATGTCACTACTGTAAGAAAGATGGTCACTGGAAGAGAAACTGTCCAATTTACTTGGATGATTTGAAAAAAAAGAAAGCAGTTCATATTTCTGGATCAGGTATTTATGTTATAGAAGTCAATTTGTCTATTTCTACATCTTGGGTATTTGATACTGAATGTGCTTCTCACATTTGTATAAATGTGCAGGGCCTGCAGAGAAGTAGAACTTTGGCTAAGGGAGAAGTGGACCTAAGTGTAGGCAATGGAGCAAAAGTTGTTGTTTTAGCTGTAGGGACTTATTATTTATCTATGCCCTTTGGGATTGTTTTAGAACTAGAAGACTGTTTTTACGTGCCTGCGATTTGCAGAAACATTATTTCTGTTTCTTGTTTGGACAAGAAAGGTATTTTGTTTATAATAAAGAACAACAGTTGCTCTTTTGCTTTTAATGATTTAGCCTATGGTGTTGCACATTTATTTAATGATTTATATGTTCTTGATTTAGATAATCCTGTCTGTAATATAGAAAAAAACGACTTAAAATGAATGACTCAAATCAAACATACCTCTAGCATTGTCGTCTAGGCCACATAATTGAGAAACGCATATCCAAATTACATAAGGATGGATACTTGGATAAGTTTGATTTTGAATCATACCAAGAATGCAAATCTTATTTGCTTGGTAAGATGACTAAAGCCCCTTTCACTGGTAAGGGTCAAAGGGCCACTAAACGTCTGGAGATAATACATAATGATGTATGTGGCCCAATGCGTGTAATGCATAGAGGAGGCTACTACTACTTCATAACATTTACTGAAGATTTCAGTAGATATAGATATGTATATCTTATGAAGAACAAATCTGATTCTTTTGAAAAATTTAAAGAATACAAGGTTGAAGTAGAGAAGCAAATTAACGGAGATGCAAGTATTAAGATCTTACGATCCAATCGTGGGGGTGAATATTTAAGCACCGAATTTAGAGAGTATTTGAAAGAGTGTGGTATTGTATTACAACTCAGTCCGCCAGGAACACCTCAATGGAATGGAGTTTTAGAGAGGAGAAATCGCACCTTGTTGGACATGGTGCGATCGATGATGAGTCATGCAGATCTTCCAATTAGTGTCTGGGGTTACGCTCTAGAAACATCGGCTTTCACACTTAACCGTGTTCCTAATAAGAAGGTTCAAAAGACTCCATATGAGATATAGAAGGAGAAACAGTCAGGCATGAACTTTATAAAAGTTTGGGGATGTAAGGCGTTTGTGAAACGTCAAGAATCTGACAAGCTTGGACCTAAATCCGAAGAGTGCATTTTTGTGGGATAACCTAATGAAACAAAGGCGTATTATTTTTATAGTCCTTCTGAGCAGAAAGTGTTTATTGCTCGAGATGTTGTCTTCATGGAAAGAGATTTTGTTTCCAAAAGAAACAGTGGGAGAACTATAGATCTCGATGAAGATCGAGAACCGCAAAATATCATTGAACCTGAAGTGGAACAAGAGCAGAATAATGATAATGCTCAACAAACACAGGTTATTCATAGATCTGGTAGATTTCGCCATGAGCCAGAGAGATATGGATTTCTCATGACTCAGTGTGGTGATTTGATGCTCATAGATGAAGATGAGCCTTTCACATACCAAGATACTATGAACAGTCCAGACTCTAAGAGATGGCTTGAAGCCATGAAATCCGAGATAGATTCCATGTACGAAAAGCAAGTATGGACTTTGGTTGATCCACCTGAAGGGGTAAAACCCATAGGGTGCAAATGGGTTTTTAAGAAGAAAAAGGGCATGGATGGAAATGTTCAGACCTATAAAGCTAGGCTGGTTGCAAAAGGTTTCAAACAAATTTATGGTATTGACTATGATGATACTTTCTCACCAGTGGCTATGGTCAAGTCTATAAGGATTTTACATGCCATTGCAACATTCCATGATTATGAAATCTGGCAAATGGATGTCAAAACAGCCTTCCTTAATGGAAGCCTTGAAGATGATGTGTACATGACACAACCTGAAGGTTTTATCGATCCAAGGAATGTTGGCAAGGTATGTAAATTGCGACGATCCATTTATGGATTGAAGCAATCCTCTAGGAGATGGAATATCTGTTTTGATGAAATAGTCACAGAGTATGGCTTTGTTCAAAATGAAGATTAACCGTGTGTTTACAAGAAGGTTAGTGCGAGCTATGTGGCATTCATAGTACTATATGTTGATGATATACTACTAATGGGGAATGACATACCTTCTCTAAAGGATGTTAAGACTTGGTTAGGGAGCAATTTCTCCATGAAAGACTTAGGAGAGGCATCCTACATTCTAGGAATGAGGATCTATAGAGAAAGATCTAGAAGGATGATCGGTCTAAGTCAGAGCACATACATTGATAAGGTTTTGCATCGTTTTAGAATGGAAAATGCAAAAAGGGGATATGTCCCCGTGTCTCAAGGGATAACGATCTTTAAGGACCAGTTTCCGAAATCATTGGATGAGAAGGACCACATGAATAAAGTTCCATATGCTTCAACAATTGGATCTATCATGTATGCAATGGTATATACTCGCCTAGATATCTCGTATGCCTTGAGCATGACGGGCAGATACCAGTGTAATTCGGGTGAAGGTCACTGGACGGCAGTCAAGAATATTCTTAAGTACCTGAGAAGAACTAAAAATTCATTCTTGGTGTATGGAGGAGAAGAGAAAATCGTTGTAAAAGGTTACACCGATGCAAGTTTCCAAACATACAGAGATGATACTGTATCACAGTCTGGTTTTGTGTTTTGTCTAAATGGAGGTGCTGTAAGATGGAAGAGTTCAAAGCAAGAAACAGTAGATGATTCTACAATGGAGGCTGAGTACATTACAGCTTGTGAAGCAGCTAAGGAGGCCGTTTGGATTCAAAAGTTCATTTCTGATTTGGGAGTGGTTCCATCGATCGCAGATCCCATTGATCTATACTGTGATAATAATGGAGCCATTGCACAGGCTAAAGAACCTAGATCACACTCCCGGGCCAAACATATACTCAGGAGATTTTACCTTATTCGAGAGATTAATGAAATGGGCGATATACACATATGTAAAGTACACACAAATGATAATATTGCAGACCCACTGACCAAAGGCTTGTCGCAGCAGAAGCACGATGGCCGCACTAGTTCCATGGGTATTAGATATATGGGTGATTGGCTCTAGTGCAAGTGGGAGATTATTAGTGTAGGTGCCCTAGAGGCAATACATTATTCTTTTAAATCTTTATGTCAGTTGATCATTCAATAAATGTATTTATTATGACCTTAATTATTGCGATATTTTGTTAGCATAATAAATGTCCTTAGAATCATGATACACATTGTATAGTTTAAGTACATGACTTGAACTTGATATTATATAATATATCATATTTTTAAAGGTCCCTAGTCGAGTATTATTATATAAGACAATAATAATACATAGATAGACTAGTATGTTATTTGACAAGATAACCACATCTCATTGGTTATAAGGATGGGGATACTAAAGTCAATACATAGGTACATGTGAGAGTACATGGTACTGGACAGACCCACAGTGAGATATTAGTTTATATTGCAGTTGCAGGTGTTCCCTAATATCTGGTATAAGAGCAAGGTGTCGATGTTGTATACCCAAGTTTATGCCAAAGATGTCAACGGAGAAATCAAAATTGAAGGAGGGTTCTCTCAGTTTGAATTATCCTATATTAACTAGGGGTAACTATATTGCTTGGGCTCTGAAAATGAAGGCCTTTATGAAAGCACATGGTGTGTGGAGTGCTGTGGATATCAACAAGGAAGGAAAATCTATAGTTGATGAGAAACATGATCAGGTTGCTCTTGCTGCAATATATCAAAGCATACCCGAAGACATTCCATTTTCTGTGGCTGAGAAGGAGACTACAGCGGAAGCATGGGAAGAAATAAAGACTATGTGTCAGGGTGCGGATCGTGTTAAGAAAGCTAAAGTCCAAACTCTAAAAAGTGAATTTGAAACTTTGCGGATGAAGGAATCAGATCAATTAGATGATTTTTGCATGAAATTGAATGGATTAGTGACGTACATTCGTGCTCCGGGTGAGGGGATTTCGGAAAGCTATGTTGTGAAATGACTGTTACGTGCAATGCCGAGTAAGTACTTGAAAATTGTTTCTACAATTGAACAATTTAAAGATTTTGATAAAATGACAATCGAGGAAGTTGTTGGATCGCTTAAAGCACACGAGCAACGTGTAAAGGGGCAAAATGATGGTTAAGGAGGACAACTAATGTTGACCGAAGAGGAATGGTCCAAGAGAAAAAGTGTGAATGGGAAGCTACTACTTACTAGAGAAGAATGGATGAGCAGGACGAACAAGAATGGTGGCGAAGGTTCTGTTGGGTTCCGAAGGCATAAAACGCAGCGGATAAACGTAAATAAAATAAAAATTTCAAAACCCAAAAACAGGATCCATGTATAATTATGGGCAGATTATGGAGATAACGAATCATACCTTTCAAGACATTAACTTTCATGAACTCAAAGGAGATCCTATCTATCACGCTTTGTGTCTACCTCTCGGAGAAACACCTCTATGGTATCCACATGAGCACCTTCAAGAACGTCTCACGAACTTGACTACGGAATGGATGTACTAGCCTCCTTCTTGACGATCTGAATTGCCTCCGCCTCTCTTTGCTGCTAGGGTTTTCTTAAAAACGTACAAGACTCTTTAACCTCTCATTATCTATTTATAATGACTGATTAAAAAGGCCCATAATAGCAAAGCCCAACCCTAGTAGGTATTGGATTAAATAATAAAAATGAATTTCTATTATTTAATTAATAACTAAGTCATACTTAATTATTATGGGCAAAAACATTCCTTTTAATTCGAATTTATATTATCTCAATTAAGTCTTACTTAATTATAATAAAATTCAAATAATCATCAATTAATTTAAATCCATAATTTAAATTAACTATTCCATTAAGTGCTCTATTTGTGCGACCCTATAGGCTATTATTTAATTGGCAATAATTTTATTCTCTAATAAAATTATAAACAATGAGCGATATCTAGTAATACATCATTGTTACCCAATTAAACAATAATTAAATTGTGATTAGATAAAACCTTTCGTGATTAATGTTTTTCATGTAATATAATCCCTTTAACCATACATATTATAGATTAAACTCGAGGCATATATTTAGTCATCCTCTTCAACATTTAATCCGGGTTTACTTGATCCATGAGTAGATTATCGAGACAAATCATTATTTGAGCATGGCCATGCTTTTATAATGTCACTCAATCAAGAGGTCAATAATATATCTCCTAATTATAGGAGGGTTAAATCCTTTATCTATCATTCATATTTCTCATACGACTCATGATATACCCGACGTCCATTTTTATCATCACCCGATCAAAAGTAACTTTTAATGTAGTCAAAGTATATTAATCCTCGTATAGAAATATAATGATTTCAAGTCAAAGGATCGTTACCCCATTATCACTGTGAGTCTTTCTTATGACTTTATTAAACATGAAGAATCTCACTGTGGGTCTGTCCAGTACCATGTACTCTCACATGTACCTATGTATTGACTTTAGTATCCCCATACTTATAACCAATGAGATGTAGTTATCTTGTCAAACAACATACTAGTCTATCTATGTATTATTATTGTCCTATATAATAATACTCGACTAGGGACCTTTAAGAATATGATATATTATATAATCTCAAGTTCAAGTCATGTACTTAAACTATACAATTTGTATCATGATTCTAAGGACATTTAATATGCTAACAAAATATCACAGTAATTAAGGTCATAATAAATACATTTATTGAATGATCAACTAACATAAAGATAAAAGAATAATGTATTGCCTCTAGGGCACCTACACTAACAGGTTCTTGGTCTCAGAAAAATTGATGGGCTGACTCACGAGGGAGAAGTGGTGGATGTGGAAACCGAGATAAGAGCACAGTGAAATGCTATAATTGCAGGGCATATGGTCACTTTGGATATGAATTTAAGAGGCCACGAAAGGAGAAAGAACCTAAGTCAGTAGTTAACATGACCCATGCTAAAGAGGATGAGCCCGCTTTGTTAATGATGAAGTATGAACTTAAAGCAGCGTACATGGTGCTCTTGAATGAGAAGAATGTTGAGCCTATGCTCAGTAAGAGAAGCGAGATGACTAATATGTCATAGGTGTGGTACCTTGATAACGGTGTTAGCCAACATATGACTGGAGATCGCGAAAAATTTATGGAGTTGGACGAAACTATCACGGGGCAAGTTAGATTTGCAAATGGGTCCACTGTTGCTATACGGGGTAAAAAGGTGATTTCATTCAATTGCAAGAATGACAAGGAATGAAGTATGAGAGATGTATATTATATACCAACCTTGTGTAACGATATACGAAGCTGGGGCAATTATCAAAGGAAGGTTTCAAAGTGATATTAGAAGAAGACTAGTTGAGAATCTACAATTCAGATGGCGTGTTGCTCATGAGAGTACAAATATCTGCGAATTATTTATATAAAATAAGTCTTGAGGAGACCAACCCGAGTGTGGACTGTCAAAAATTGAAGAAGAGATATGGTTGTGGCACAAACGCGTCAACCATGTAAACCTTAGGGTGATGGAATTAATGTCGATGGAGGAGATGGCACTGGGGATTCCTAAGTTTGTGCAAATGAGAAGGAGTTGTGAGGGCTGTTTGATGTCAAAGCAAGCGAGTAAACCATTTCCTTCTCAGGCGTTAGTCATTGCTAAGAAGCTGTTGGAACTGATTTATGCTGATATTTGCGGACCAATTTCTCCTTCGGCGTTAGCAGGTAATTGTTAGTTTTTCTTGTTTGTTGATGATTGTACTCGAAAGATGTGGGTCTATATTCTGAAAGTTAAGAATGAAGCACTTGAAACCTTCAAAAGATTGAGAGCCTCGGTTTAAAAGAAAACAAAAAATGACATTAAAATATTGCGAACCGACAGAGGAGGAGAGTTCTGTAGCAAGGAATTCCGTTCTAATTATGAGAACATGGGGATTCAGAGGCAGTTTACGACACCCTACACTCCACAACAAAATGGAGTTGTGGAACGAAGGAACCACATGGTAAGAGCTATGACAAGGAGTTTTCTTAAAGGTGCCAACATGTCGTCTTACATGTGGGGTGAGTCGGTATGTCATTCTGTGTATATTTTGAATCGATTGCCAATCAAGGTGCTGAAAGGGAGGACTTCTCATGAGGCTTGGAGTGGGACAAAACCTGACCTGAGCCATGTCAAAGTATTCGGGTGTATTGCACATATGAAAATACCTTCAGTATATACCAGCAAATTAGATGATCGCAGCAAGGTTTTAGTATACTTGGGAAAAGAACCAGGTTCAAAGGCGTGTCGAGTTTTTGACCCCAAGGGTGGAGTGTTACATGTAAGTAGAGATATCGTAGTTCGTGAAAAGGAGTTCTGGGATTGGGAGAAATCTGAAGAAGGAGATGTGAATTTTCCATACAGGATTGGGTATGGAGGAAGTGTCACAATACATAGTGTGCATCGATAAGACACTCAAACACACACTGAAGGACATGAATTTATGTCACCAGTTCAATCAAGTGAGTCGAATACAGATGGCGAAAAAGCAGAGTCAACTATAACACTAGTACAATCAAGTGAGTCGAGTACGGGTGGTGAAAGTACAGAGTCAACTACCAGTAGTGCACCTCGAAGATTCATATTGATTAGCGAAATTTATAATGATACAGAGCAGATAGAGATTGTAGATGATTTGTTGCTGCTAAGTGTGGAGGAACCTGAGAATTTTGAAGAAGCAATCCATGAGAGTGAATGGAAGAAGGCTATGGTAAGTGAACTGGATTCAATTGAAAAAAATAACACATGGGTATTGACAGAACTACCACCAGGACATAAAGCCATTAGACTAAAGTGGGTGTACAAAGTCAAAAGAGATGCTAATGGGGTAATTACGAAGTACAAAGCGAGGCTCATTACAAATGGGTATGTTCAGAAGCAGGGTATTGATTTCGAAGAGGCATTTGCACCGGCCAGAAGGCTAGAAAGGGTAAGACTTTTACTCCCTTTGGCTGCATGGAATGGATGGAAGGTACACCACTTAGATATCAAATCAACATTCTTGAATGGAGAAATCCATGAGGAAGTGTATGTGAATCAACCGCAAGGCTATGAGAAGAGGAATGAGGAGTACAAGGTTTATAGACTGTTAAAAGCATTATATGGTTTGAGACAAGTTCCACGAGCTTGGTATGCAATTTTGAAGAAGTTTGTTAAGAAGGTGGGATTTGAAAAATGTTCTTACGAGCATGCTGTTTACACTAAATGAGAAGGTAATGAGTCAAAAATAGTTGGGGTATACATTGATGACCTGCTAGTAAGGGGAACAAATGTTGCTAACATATTTGAGTTTAAAAGGCATATGCGGTATGAATTTGACATGATTGATTTGGGAAAGTTGGTGTATTATCTTGGTATTGAAGTTGAGCAACGAAAGGGGTGCATTAAATTGAAGCAAACTACTTATACAAAAAGATTATTGGAGAAAGAAAATATTCAAGATTGTAATGAAAGTCAGTATCCTATGGATCCCAAGATTGTCCTGCACAAGGATGAAACAGGAAAGACAGTTGATTCAACTAAATTTAGAAGCTTGATTGGAGGCCTATTATATCTGGTACACACCAGATCAGATATCGCATTCACTATGGGTTTAATAAGCCGGTTTATGGAGAAACCAATTGTTATGCACTTGAACACTGTATAAAGAGTCCTAAGTTATGTTAAAGGTACATTGGAATATGGTTTAAGGTATGCAAAAGGGTCTGAAAATCATATACTAACTGGGTTCTCGGACAGCGATTATGCGGGTAGCTGTGGAGATAGACGGAGCACAAGTGGGATGACCTTCTATCTCAATGAAAATATGATAACATGGATATCCCAAAAACAAAGATGTGTAGCTCTATCAACCTGCGAAGCGGAGTTTATTGCTGCAACTGCAGCAGCTTGTCAAGGTATTTGGTTGTAGAAATTACTAAGTCGAATTACTGAGGTAGTTTCAGGACCAGTGATGCTATACATCGACAACAAATCAGCCATAGATTTCGTGAAAACCCCTATTTTTCATGCACGCAGCAAGCACATAGATGTGCGATATCTTTTTATTCGAGTATGTGTGGATATAGAAGAAATTGTGTGAAGGCATATCAGCTCAGATAGACAATGTGCAGATGTCCTCACCAAGGCGATGGAAGCTAAGTTTGAAGAGATGAGAAATCTATTGGAGATTAAGAATATGGTCAAGCAATTTTAGATTAGGGGGGAATGTGTTGGAATTATTAATCCAACCTTGTTGTCTGAACAAGTTTAGTCATTGTTTTGGGTTGATCAAGTCGGCTACCTGTTAGAGTTTATTTAGGGGAATTAGATGCATGAATAAAGTAGTGGATTACAGGAAGGCGTCTGTGTATGAATTCTTTAAAAATCACTTGTAGTTGTTATTTATTTTTGATAAGTCAAGGAATCATTTTCTCCGTGCATAAAACCTTGGTTTCTCAGTTTTAAACATACAACTAGGATATTAGTTTATATTGCTGTTGCAGGTGTTCCCTAATATATTTTCTTAACCAGTATTATTCAATTATCCACCATAATCTACTGTACTTAATTATATAGTTATTTATCCAGTATTCATTTTAATTCAAATGTTTACATTAAATTTTTTCAATTAATTCATATTTTCAATGAGCATGATGAAGACAGTGAAATTTGAGGCTTATGTATGGGATAAAGGTACATCTAGTGATTGCCAACAAATCAAGAAAGGAAGACTGAGGTGATTTTTTTAAAATTTTATCATATATATATTTTAATTAATTTTTCTTTCATTTATTAAAGAACATTATTTTATCTAACCATAGTTTTTCATCTTAATTTTTTGTTCTAAAAATTATTTATTTATGTTTGGTCATGATTTTCCCCAGTAACTTGTCCTTTGTCCCCAGTTTACCTAGGTATGTTTCACTTTTTAACTCTTTTTATTTAAATTTATTGTTGGAGAAGTTTTATCCTTTCTTTTAATAAAAAAATAATTCAAAGAGTATCCAATATACTACTTGCAACAGTCTATGAACATGAAGAAGCAGTGGCTCATACTTGTGATTTTGCTGCTCTCAAATATTTGGGACTCAGTGCTCCAGTTAATTTTCCTGTACTTAACCCCTTCATCTAGTGGTTTAAAAATTATATTTGCATATTATTTCATAGAAAATACATTTTGATAAGTTCCTTTTTTAATAATATATATGGTTAAAATTTCCACATCAAAAAAAATTGGAAAATGCAAAATTTAATAAAGGAGGAGTATGTAGCCACTATAGAGAGAAACAACCTGTATATTCTCCTCGAGTTTCAAAATAGAGAGGAGTATTCAAGTAATATTTTTAGCCTTATTTTACCATGACATTTAGGAACATTTTTCAATTACTTTTTGAACATAAGTTACAAATTCAACAATAAAAATGATGCATGTTTATTTTGACATTTATTTACCAAATTTTTGGACATTTTTTACATGCATTCTTAGTTTTTCATTCTTTTTTCTATGTGATGTAGTACAAAATTAGATTTTAAAGATTACTAAAATGATATTGTGTGACAAAATACATTTTATTCATTTGATTTTTATTATTCGAAATTGAACAATAAAAATTAAGTAATTTTATTATGATATTTATGAATATTATAGTAATTGCTGTTTATTATGGGACATGAGTGGAAAAACTCGTATATATATATATATATAAGGATTAATGTGAATACCACTTTGTCTGTACAAACTGTAAAGTTAGGCAAAAACATGAGCCTCAGAAAATGAGCCGCTACCCTAACAATGAAAATGACGGTAGACTACTTTGATGCTAAGAAGCTCTACTTATAATTATTCTATTCACCTTTAAAAATAAAACTACTTGAGCATTAGACATGATGGTGAACACAGACTTAAATGCTAGGGATATCTCCGGCAAATATACAGCCAACGAATGCAAAAAAAAGTTTTCTCCGTAATGATTTTCTCGAGATTATTGTTTTCATCCATTCCCTGTCAACAATACTCGAAATTTGGGTCCCTAAATATTAAAAGAGTGCCAAGAAAGCATACGAGGCGCTCAAAACAAGAAAACCAGGTGTAGTACTCAAGTGAAAAAGGGTAGAGTTCAAACGTTGAAGCGAAATTTGAGTCCCTAAGTATGAACAGAAAAGAGAAACTAGATAATTTTTGCATGAAAATGAATGGTCTTGTGACCAATATATGAGCTCTAGACGAAGTGGTAGAAGAGACATACATCGTCAAGAAGTTACAGTGATCAGTCCCTTAAAAGTACTTGCAGATAACATCAATTATAGAGCGGTTTGGTGATCTGATGTGATATGGGAATGATATTGAAGGAAGCTATCGGATCGCTGAAATCAGAATCAAGGAGGTCAATTGTTATTTTGATGAATGAATTGTTGAAGAAGGAAAACAATGAGGACATAGGGATGTTTAAGTCAGAAGTTGCATGGTGGAAGTGATTATCAGAATAGGAGTGACAATCGAGTTGTACGTGATAAAAGTAAAATCAAATGGTTCAACTGCAACTTGTACGGACACTTTTCTACTAATATCGAAAGTCAAATTGAGTTAAAGAGGATAATTTTGAAGCAAATTTGACATAAATATACAACAATGAATCAACAATTTTGTTGATAGAGTGTGGGAAAAAAGATGAGAATTTGATGTTGTTTAACAAAAAAAGTTATTTCCAAAGCTAAAAACAAAAGATGAACATCGATTGATTGAGTCAAATAGAATTTAATGACGGTAATATTTATTATTATTACTAAAATATTTTAATAAATGATTATTTTAAATAATCGACATGGAAAATTTCTTATATTGGAAAGGTGTTCCTTTGTGAGTCGTGCGTTGATTTTGGACGGTTAAATAAATATTTTAGGTATACGATGTAGTGTCATATTTTTAATTGGAAATCATATTTATAAATAAATAATATTTTATAATGTGGGATATTGTCTTCACTTAAAAACAGAGAAAGAATTTAATAGTTATAATTTGGGGACAAGTGTAACATTAGATTAATTGAGGCTGAATGATTTATTTGCTAGTTAATAAATATTTTGACCGGAGTTTATTATTTAAAAAATATTTCCACTAAAATATCTTGACATAATTTATTATTATAGAAATTTCTCGAGGTGCAATTAAATAAACTAAGAAGGTGAAATCTCGCTACTAGTATGATAAATATCGGAAACAAGGCAAGTTTTTTCTACTCCTTTTCCTATTTTTGATATATATATAATTATATATGTTGTGATATTGATGGTGAATATTTACGAATTTATTAATTGAGCCGTCACTAATGATTTTTTCCTTCGACAAAATTTTTAATGTAAGATCCCGGGTTAAATCATTTGTTTGTAACAAAACAATAATATGTGTTTTTCTTACATAACTGTTCGTATCGTCCAGAACAGTTAATTCATTTCCTATCAGCTGAATATAAATTTCTATGTTCGACTAAATTATTCCATAGCCTTACATCGATTCATCATTCAGATCGATTATTTAATTCCTCTCAAATTTTAAATTATCTTTTATCAATTCATTACAACCTTTCAAAATTCATGAATGATAAATTAAACAATTATTCTTTCTTTCTATTCCTAAAGAAACTCGTTTGAATTTGTTTATATTTTGGAACTATCCAAGATTTTGTTTGACATGATTATTCTCATAATTCGAGATAATCCCTGCGCTTAAAGTTTATCAATATAGTGATCATTGTTCGATCTAGAATATGTGACATTATTTCTAAATATCCTTGTGATATGATGCGGTAATTAAATTGGGATGTGTTCATCTATACTGGTCAACGTGGAATTTGACCCACTGTAATTACTGTGACAGTCCGATCTGTGGACATGTTATTCAGCTCGAGTGCAGCTAATGGTTAAGATGTTAACCCTTTTTTTATGCTAGCAAGTGTGTGTTACGCGTTCTTACAGTGAGCCGTGATGGGGTGAGCGTAAGATTCATAGGAGAACTGTACACTATGGTAGTTGATCACATCCTTGATGTACCAGGGTTAGAAAATGACCTGTTAATCTTGAATCAAGTGGCATAGTGGCTGATAAAGATTTCTTTTTTGAAATTATAAAGTATTGTTGATTATTTCTTGTAGAATTTATAATTCTATTGCTTTTGACCCCATTATTATTAACTTAAAATTTGTCAGTCATTTATAATTGTTGAGAACTCTGGTTGCTCACTCGTGCTATTCTTTGTATATTCCAAAAAACAATGAAGACTGAAGCAGATGGCATATCTGATCAGGCAAGGCAGAGGAAAGGAAAGGAGCATGTTCGTTATGGCAGCCTATAGCCTTTTAGCTAAATATTATGAATTGTAAAAAGTGCTATTCCCGGACTTGTATTTTATATGACAGACTTGTAGTAGGATATTTATCAGGTATGTGCGAGAGACTCGATCGTAAGAACTATGGAGTGTCACCAACAGTAAACGATGTATCTCTTTATGGTTTGTAATAATAATACAGGTGTGCGAAGTTTGATACCGTAGCGACCCGAATCCACGAAAGTGCGGGTTTGGGGGCGTTGGTTAGAATTTCAACCCCTAAATTTGATTTTCTAAAAATAATTTATAATCAATTAATTGATTTAATTTTTTTTGAAAAAAGTATTTATTTTATAATAGATTGAATTTTAAATCTAAATACGTTTTATTCTAAACCGTATAGATTATTTTTAAAAATATTCACTAATCTTTAAAATATTTAAAAATATGTTTTAAAACCCTAAAATGCTAAATACAACCGAATATGATAATATTAGATAAATACAACCAATTTTCATTGAAATAAAAAATTAGACAGGTGAAAAAATTTCCTCCCCGAAAATTTTTAAAAGTGCGAAAACATTACTTCCATTTCTAAATACGAAATTCAACCGAAATCAGTTGAATTTAGGAGTGCCAAATAAATTTAATTGGAAGGAACAAATTATTTTCTAGAACCACGTTTATATTTTAGACTGTGGGCACTGCTATTATAATTAGATTTTGTATGAACCTAGTTGCAATTATTATGGCTCTTTAACTAAAGGTATGTACAAATAATCATGTACTAGGATGTTATGTCCTGTCTTAAAAAATGTGCAGCTAAATATTACATACAAAATAACTTTATTTTAATACCATTATACTTCAGCAGGAAGATAATTTTTTTATTAAAAAGTTAAAAATTTTAGTTTTAACCATGCAAATGTAATGTTTTACAGATGTACTAGCTCAAATGCAGTTAGCAACAAATAAATTTGAATTACTAATAATCTAGGCAGTGAATGATGATTCTTGGAATAAATGATATTAAGTGATATATTTAGAACATAACATCTCTAGTGAATGATAGATTGTTGTAGGGTGTATTTTGTGTTCTCTATTCTTTTAGTAGAACAACAAAGTTTGTCTAGGCCAATAATAATAGCACCTAACTTTATACAATTTATATATATTGAAATTAATATTGAATTATAGCCTTATTTTTTACTCCTAGTAACTTTGCTGGTGAGATTGGTTTATAGTCATTTCTGTGGTTAAAGCATGCTTATGTTATATATATATATATATATATATATATATATATATATATATATATTTATTTTATGCCAATAATAAATAAATATATATTTATTTATTTATTTATTTTGAGCTAATAATAATTTTCTTTTTGATCCAATAATTATTAAATATATACATATTTTATTTTCCACACCTTTTATTCTACTAGTTAAAATGTATTTCTACATATTTTGGTCTTTTCTTTTGTTAAAGTAAAAGTGTTCTTGTGGCTTCACAAATTTGGGACATCATATCTCAGCAGCATATGTTTATGTTTCTGGTAATGGTAAAGGCATGGCCTGAGATCTGCACAAAATGCTCCACATAATTACACAAGAGCACGCATATTTTACCACTCAACCTTCAAGAATTTTTATTCAAAATTTGGAGATATATATAATGCAGACAACTATCTACTTGCACACAGAATAGTGTTGGTACCGCCTAGAACTACTAAACTATATAGGATTTAGTGGGGAAACTTTCTTTAGTTCCATTGAATATATGTGGATATAAGAAAATGTAATAACATCTTATATTTGCAACCAATTGCTTCTGTTTCTCGTTTATTTTGTTGCCAAATATTATATGAATAACAAGGCTAATTTTATGGGAGCTCTGGACAATAACAAGGCAAGGAGCTTTGTGAAAATTTTATTATATTATATCCTATATATAATTGGAGTAAAGAAGATAAAATGGAATGGTTTGGTCATGATGGCTAATTTTGTAATTAGGAATTGGTGATCAGTGAAGATTATAAATAATAATGAATTACTAAAATATTGTATTATTATCCAAAAGTACTATGGCAATTGATTAGTAAAAATCAAATACTATGACAATTAGATAATCATATCAAAAAGTAAATAAGTCAACTCATTTTGTCAAAAAAAATTCTTATTTAAAAAATTATTTATAAATTTTCATGTGCATGGTAAATATGTAAAGTTAACTTTTTATATTATTAAATAATCAAAATATTTACTATATGTTTAGTTATGAATGTCACAAATGAATGTCACAAA
The DNA here is from genome assembly GCF_009905375.1 of Apium graveolens. Taxonomy (NCBI): domain Eukaryota; kingdom Viridiplantae; phylum Streptophyta; class Magnoliopsida; order Apiales; family Apiaceae; genus Apium; species Apium graveolens. The sequence goes on along the minus strand of NC_133652.1, from coordinate 285,554,373 downwards.
TTCTATAAATAATAAATTTTGAAAAAAATATAATAACTATAAAGAATTAATATAAATAAATAAAATACACCCCTATCTTCTTGGAGTCTATTGCTAATAGAGAAATTTATGGTTATCAAGTTATTAATATTAATAAAGTTATTAGAAAAAAATAATAGTACTTTTGGTAACAGATATTCATATCATAAAGTAAAGAAGCTTTTTTATTTTGTCAAAATATAATTCTTTTATCAAAAATTATTTATAAATTTGCATGTGGTGTAAAGTTAAAATTTTATATTATTAAATAATGTAAATATTTACTATATATTTAGTTATGAATGTCACAAATTCTATAAATAATAAATTTTGAAAAGAAATATAATAACTATAGAGAAATAATATAATTTAAAATAAAATACAAATTTAATAAAATGAAAAAAATACCCTAATAATAGATTGTAAAGTATGATTTTTAAATATTATTATAAAAACTGAAAATTTATAAAATATTATTAAAAATACACTTGAAAAGTAGTAAGATACAAATTACAAGCAACTTTTCAATTTCTATATAGATGTAATAAAAAGTAAATGAACAAGTTTGAAAAATATTTTTTTTGAAAAATATTTCATTTGAAAATAAATATGTATAAAATATTATTAAAACACACTTAAAAAAGTAGTAGGTACAAACTGCAAGCAACTTTTCAATTTCTATAAAAATTTAATAACAACTAAATGAATAAGTTTAAAAAATTATTCTTTTTTTTTGAAAAATACATCATTTAAAAATAAATATGTATAAATATATATTTCATATTATTAGAATGTAAAATATCGAAATAAAATAGAAGAATAATTATGCATAATTGTGAAATACAGTTTTAAAATAATAATATATTACACAAAGGTTGTCAACATGAAATATAAAAATGTAATAATAACTAAATATATAAGTACAAAATACTTAAGCAATATAAAAATTTAAGAAATAATTTTTTTTTAATAAAATTTAATAAAGTAAAGAGTAATTATTGACTGCAAAATTTTTATAAAAAAATTTATAATCATCCCGTGCATAGCACACTCATAAAACTAGTTCTTTAAAATTAGGAGAAGATGTTTTCATAGATTATATACTTTTGCTGACCCTAGTTGTTAGATTATAAAGTTTGAGATGTAGTAGATTTATCATTTATTTAACAAATTATATAATTGTCCAATGGATTACAAACTTTCCAATAGTAGCTTTTCATTTTTATGTGGTAAAATATTACATTAACTTGTAAAGATGGTACAACAGCTTGTTTAATATTTCAATAGCTTGTATACAATTATTACATTAAGTAGGAGAGTGTTAATTACCTTAAGTATACTATTGAAACCAACAAAAAGTGAGCCCATATAGTAGGCTCCACATGCACGTCTTCACTATATGTGGGGTCCACATGACACGTTAGCATAGTGTGGAGCTCTTGTGGGACACATTTTGGGTCCCATTTATAAAAAAATTGTAACACTCTAAGATAACTATACATATGTTAGGATAGTTTTATGTTACCATAGGTTTGTAGAAATACCTAAACTTGCATGTTACAATGGGGTAAATATGTTATCTTAGGTACCCTAATGTATTAACAAAAAAACTAACATAAATTTTATGTTACTATAATTTATTTTTGGCCTTTGATAACAATTTGCGGGTCCTATTGTAACATTCTTTTTGTTACATATGGCTATTTCCGGTGTAGTGGATATTCTTATTTTATTGTCAATAAAAAGATCAAGCAAGATGTTAAACATGTAATTTAACAAATGTCCTCAAACTATTTTATCTAGTTGGCACATCTTTAAATATCTCATCTCTTGTAAGATGTTAAACATGTAATTTAACAAATCTCTTGTAACATTTCAACTAAAAGCACTTCTTCGTCCTAATTTATTAAGTAATTTGAATAATTTATTTACGGTTTCTTCACAGTTAAAATATTTTTAGAGTATGTATTTATTTGACTTTCAAACTTAAAATATAACTTGAATAAGTCATGTATGTTTCATATATAATTGGTTATCTTTCAAACGTAACTACTTTCTAGCATTTTGGAAAATGTATGGCCTTGTATTACTACTTAAGAAAATTACCATTACATTATAGTATATAACCAAATTTTTGTTCGATCTTACTCAATTTCAGATTAAATTTATGGCTTTAGAATTTTTGGGGAGGGATGAGTGGTGTAGTTTTTAAAGATATGACTATTTTTACTCATATATATGTCATCCTTTTAAATTGAAGAGCTCTAAGTTTATATTTAGTAGTTATACATATTTGATGAAAATTTGTAGGTTTTATGAGCAAATTACTTGTTCGTCAATTTAAGATCAAAATTGTACAATAGCATTTAGTAGATTATTGCTCTAGCATTGTAATTGTTTCAAAATTTTAACAAGATTGGTCGATATTTCAACACTGTACATACAATTAGCGAAATTATTTATTTTCCAAGACATCGTATGTGAGTTCAACTCAGTCACCATGATTCCGTAACAATGTCTTGCAAATCACTGACGATGAATTTATAGAAAATCACTCACACTTAAAACGACCAACTTAGAGCATACAAGAATCCATGACCAGGTACTTGAAGGTCGAGCTGTTTTCGCTTCTACCAAGGTCAATTACACATTAAATTTTAACTTGGTCGTTGCACCGAAATCTTATATTACATAACAATGATAGATGGACTGATTTATTTATTTTAATGATAGACGAATAGATTTATTGAATTATATTATAATTGAATTTGCATTTTTGTCGTTATCGATCTGTAAATGAAATTAATTTTTAGAATTTATGTAGTTTGCTATTAGGTTCAATATAATTGTTCTAATTGTCAATTGTCTAGAAAGTGTATTTGATGGGTTTTTATAATTTTTAAGAGACCATGTAGGTGTTTGAAGTTGGCATGGTATGTGTTTGCGGTTGGGAAAAGCCAATTGGTGCACCAGAAAAGTTCTGCAATCATTCCAGAGAGATTCGTAGAAAATAATGACTAACTAACCATTCATGAGCAACAAATACCTACTGAATTCATCAAATACCAAATAGATTCATCAAATACACACCATATTAATACTTAAAACGATGGCAACCTTAAGAAACGAGTAATATTTATTGGTTGTTATTGAGCTTTAGTCAAAAAAGTTACCGGTTCGATTACTTCCAATTCAGTTGTCGTTATATTTATAAAATGACCCATAACAAGATGACTTGTGGATTATCTGTCATTTTTATAATAATTAGGGTTTAGGGTAGAAAGTTTAAAAATAATATTTAATTATAAAGAAACAAATACAGTACATATTGTTGGGGTTTATTGGTAATGAAAATAATCTAAACTGATTTTTTTTAACGAACCAGTTTTAATAGTTGTAGTTTATACTAATATTTTTTTCATTTTTTTTAATCGTAGGAAACCCGCAGCCGCTACCGTTCTGGTGGAACCGGATAGTCCCCACGGGCTCACGCAATAGCGTGCAAACTATGTGAGCCAAGATAAACTGCATTTAAGCCACATGTTGTGTATCACGAGACTTAATCATAAATTGTCCTATTTAACCAACCGAGCCAACCGTTGCGCATAGCTTATATTAATATTTAACCACGATAGTAAAAGATATTTTAACGGATATATTTGAACTATTAAGAAAGAAGTTAACATTAAAATATTTAAGATATTATCTCATTATTTTATACAAAACATAAATATTTTAAAGCAACAATACTATATTTTTTAATATCATTATTTCTGATACGTTGATATTTTCATTTAAATTTTGAAGTTGCAATATTATATTTTTTAATATCTTAATTTAGGTGGTATATGATTAATAAAAATTCAAAATAAATTATACCATGTATTTTTAATTTTTACATATATTAAACTTGTAGTAATATTTTTCTTATAATTTATTTTTTAACAAAATATATTTAAAATTTATTGAATAAATCCAAAAAAATGTACTCAATTACAAAAAAGAAATAATATTATCAACAAAAATTGTATTCCCCAAAATATGGGGCGCCCAATCAAAAATTAGAAATTTTGGTAAATTTTGGTCGGGAGTTTTAAACGAACATGTTATTAACGACTAATAAAATATAAGGTCTATTAAAATTCATTACACAAAATTCAACTACAATGTATGTTCAATCACTATTACTTATATTGAATATTTTCTTTTTTCACCAAACACCATAATTTACCTTAATTTTGTTTAAGCAAGCTAGGCCTCTTATGTATGTTTCGACTTTAAATGTAAAATTAAATAAAGTCAATAAGTAAAAAAGCAAATATAAGAGTAATACCGTACAACCAAAATTAAATAATAGTTTAGAATCGCGACAAGAAAAAGATTTATAAGGCATGCCACACAAATATTTATTTAAATGATCTAATATAATAACAGTTATATTTACTTTTATATACATATATGTTTATGATGCTTTTATAAAAAGAGATTCAATTTGAAAAATATAAAGAAGATAAATTATCCTCTATTACATTATATTTAATGGTAGTTGCACTAGAAAATTTTGAAAAATAAGGTAATTTATGATTGAAAATTACAATAAATTACGTAATCTAGTGAATATTTTTTTGTTATAATTAATGGAGAGAATTGCATTTTGCATCCCTTAATTTTGACCCAAAATCAATATTGTATACTTATTTTCATAAACTGTAGTTTGCATGCCTTGAAACCTGATACAAATATCACCCTTTTTGCTTAATTTTGTTATTCACAGGGGAAAAAACTCGACTTTCAGCTTTAAAAATTAATTAGAATATAGTTTATCTATTCTAAATTGTATTTAAAATTTAAATTTATATATTTTTTATATTTTTGAATTTTGGAGTTATACTATTAATTTCAGTTTCAATTTTATTATGTGGCGTTAATTTGTAAAATGTATATTTAAATTTTAATTTTGATTATACATTAAAATTTAGTAATAAATTTGTTGCATCACCTATTGTAATTATTTGATGTAATTATTATTTAAGTGTATATTTAAGGAAGAGAATTTATTATTATACACATTTTTTGTTTTTTTTTTAATTATAAGTACATAATTTTTTACATTATATATTAGAAAACATGTTTTACCCGTCATTATTTTTTATTTGTAACTGAGGGTTGCCTTTTGCATTTGAATTAAAAGTTTCGGGTAGCAAACTACAATTTGTGAAAATATGTTTAAAATATTAATTTTGGGTCAAAGGTAAAGGATGAAAATTAATAAATATAATACTATTAAATAAAATAAAATAACAAAAACCAAAACCAAAATTTTAAATATTTGGGCTTAGCCCATTATACATTAATTTGGGTCTACTGGCGGGCCCATTACATTGGGGGATGAAGGGTAATTAGGTATACATAATTAAAATCTACCTACCACCTACCAAATTTTGGGATTATTATAAGATAGTCTACATGTATGATTATCCCTTCTTCAAACCAATAGAAGCTTTGTTGTAAAGAAATACAGAAGATAATGGAAAAGATCTTCTCAAATTCTTCCTTATCTTCCTCTGCATCACCAACATCGGTTGAAGAAGATGGTCCTCCTGCCCTTGTGAAGAAAACATCATCTCTTTACAGGGGAGTTCATAAGTATAGATCTTACTCTTTCACCTACAACTACATATTATGTACATTTAAAACCAAATAGAAAATGGATGAATCTTTTCTTAAGCACTATTATTGAATTATTCACCTTATAATCTGTTGTTCTTAATTATGTAGTTATTTATGTGGTGTTCATTTTAATTCAAATATTTACATTAAAATTTTTCAATTAATTCCTATTTTCAATGATTAGGATGAAGACAGGGAAATTTGAGGCTTATGTATGGGATAAAGGTACATCTAGTGCTTCCCAACAAATCAAGAAAGGAAGACGAGGTGATTTTTTTTAGAATTTTATCATATATATTTTTTAATTAATTTTTCTTTCATTTATTTAAAAATATTTTTTGTTCTAACAATTATTTATTTATGTTTGGTCTTGATTTGCCCCCATAACTTGTACTTTGTCCCCAGTTTACCTAGGTATGTTTCACTTTTTAACTCTTTTTATTTAAATTTATTATTCAGGAAGTTTTATCATTTCTTTTAATAAAAAATAATTCAAAGAGTATCAAATATACTACTTGCAGGAGTCTATGAACATGAAGAAGCTGCCTCTCATACTTCTGATCTTGCTGCTCTCAAATATTGGGGACTCACTGCTCCACTTAATTTTCCTGTACTTAACCCCTTCATCTAGTGGTTTAAAAATTATATTTGCATATTATTTCATAGACAATACATTTTGATAAGTTCCCTTTTTAATAATATATATGGTTAAAATTTGCAGATCGAATTATACGAAAAAGAAATTGGCAAAATGCAAAATTTAACAAAGGAGGAGTATGTAGCCACTCTAAAGAGAAACAGCCGTGTATATTCTGCTGGAGTTTCAAAATATAGAGGAGTATGCAAGTAATATTTTTAACCCTATTTTACCATGACATTTACTAACATTTTTCAATTACTTTTTGAACATAAGTTACAAACTCAACAATAAAAATGATGCATGTTTATTATGACATTTATTTACCAAAATTTTTTTTACATTTTTGACATGCATTCGTAGTTTTTTATACCTTTTTTCAATGTGATGTAGTACAAAATTAGATCTTAAAGATTACTACAATGATATTGTGTGACAAAATGTATTTTATTCATTTGATTTTTATTATTCGAGATCGAACAATAAAATTAAGCAAGTTTATTATGATATTTATGACCCGTCATGTGGTTGCTAGCTCCATTATCTAGATACGATACGTTAGATTCACCTCATTTTTTTGAGCGTCTGACACCAATTTTGGTGTCACACCCTCTTCATTTAACAATAAATTCATCTGTCCACACTCCACCATTAACAATGCTCGCTCATCATATGGTATTTGTGACATTTACTTCCAGTCGTTGATCCTTCTCGCGTCTTGGTTTCCTGCACTCCGCTGCGTAGTGGCCATAAATAAGAAATTGAAACATCTAACATTGCTTCTGTCTCGAAAGCCTCGATTCCCTTCTCTCACTCGAGTTTCATTTCTACTATGTTTCCCTCTCGAGTTTGATATCTTCAACCATTCCTCTCTTGTAAAGAGTAGTTGTCCCTCAATTTTTTCTTTTTTCAGCAATTCTTCCTTGGAAAGCAATAGTTGTCCCCCATTGGGTTCACTCTGGCCTTTTAGCCGTTCTTCATGAGCCGTTAATGACCCAACTGCTTCCTCAACTGACATACTCTCCAAGTCACTGAATTACTCGATTGTTGATGCTATCTACAAGAATTTTGAAGGAACAACTCTAAGCAATTTTTTAACCACGTAGCTTTCTTCAACTACCTCTCACAAAGCTCGTATATTTTCCACCAGGCCAGTAAGCTTCATACAAAAGTCGTCAAGCTGTTTTGTTTTCTTCATTTTCAGTGATTCAAAATCAGCTTCCAGAGTCTACACCTTGGCCTTCTTTACACGGTCAGCTCCAAGACACATTGTTTTGATAGAATCCCAGGCTTCCTTGGCCGTGGTTTTTTCTGCCAAAGACAAGAACATATCTTCAGGAATCACTTGATAAATAGCTGCCAATGCAATCTTATTAATGCTGATAACTATTACATAAATACTGGAATAACAAGAGAAGTAAGTGATAGCTAAAAACCAGGAACTTAAACAAACTAATGTTTCCTACAAAAACTCCAATAGACAGACTTATTCCACGACTCCTAAAAGCTCTCCTGAATGTTGCAGACTAAGTCCCAGATGACTCAGAACAACCAGGTGGCCCTTGCAGAAAATAAATAATACAAATAACAATTAAGTTTAGAATAAAACCAACAAATCTGACCTATAGTTGAACTTTATTTCCATGCTCTCGACTTTATGATTAAGTCAATTTCATCTTTTTCAAGTCTGTTACCCTTATATATTACCTAATTTCTTACCTGCCAAATTATCAAGAACATAGAAAATAAGCAAGTCTCTCCTCATTGTGACCTAATTATTTTGTAGAAAAATTGCATAACCGATTTAATGCATTTTTTGGGAATTTGACCTTGCGTAATTTCATACCATTAGAGTAAAATATTGAAACTTTTTTTCTAATAAAAAGTTCTAGAAAATATGATCAATATATTCACAACCCTTTGAAAACAAATTAAAACTCTTGCCGGTAGGTAATCCTTTATTTTTTAGCAATCCTAGTGTTCGAAGGGAGGTATGTATTGAATTTCGAACCAATAATCTTAGCTTAGGAGGTGATTTTTGTTGCCATAATAGATGTCACAAATCTGTGCGATAAATTTGTCCACTAGGTTGTAACAAGAAGTTGTATAAACATTTTTTGTCACTTTTGAGATGAGTGTGTCATTGCTGCCACACAGAAGTCAAAAATCTAATTACCATTTTTGAACATTTTTCTAAACCAATATGTATTTTCCATGAATGAGTTGTAAAATCTAGAGAACCTTTAGGTAAGTAATTGACTTTAAAACCAAATAACATGTTAAAATTGAATAGATTGGCCATCTACTAACCTTCAATAAAAATCTAGGATTTAAAGATTTTTATATTTTTCTCCTATGACAATTCGGTGATATTTATCTACACTTCTCCACCAAGATATTGACAATTTGATCTTATACTCCAGCGCGTTATTTAGAAAATCAACCCCATATTATTTAGAAAATCAACCCCATATTTATTTATTAAAACTTCACACCATAAATTTCCTTTGTGTTCAAGCCTTCCATGAAAGAACAATTTTTTGTGCTAACATGCTTCATAATTGCAGTCCTCCCTTTTTTCTTCGATCACAATTTTTTTCCTAGTGTCTTATGTGTATTTTCCTTGTCTTTTACTCGCACATCTCCCACATAGAAGTCTCTTTTAATTTTTTTACACATATATTATGTTTTTTGGGGTTCAATAAAATATGTAGTTTTCTTGTATTTCCTCCCACCTCTCCCCCGATAGAAGTCTCATTGGCATGTGGTATGTAAAATTTGTGTAGTTAAAATGAGAAACATGGGGAATATCAGGTCTACTTTCTTAATCCCCTTTATCTATTGACTTTTTGGGTAAGGACCACCATTGAGTTGAAATGAGAGGATTGGCTATGATTATATCAGATGAATCCATCATATCTATTTAGAGCCTTACCCATTCTTGGTAGAGTCAACAGTATCAAAAGCTTTTTCGAAGTCCAGTATAGTAACATTACTCTAGATTTCCCTACTTAAATATTGCAAAGCACCTCATTTGTGATGAGGATTATATTTGTGATATGCCTAACTTCCACAAACGTTGTTGGCTTAGTTGCTACGAGTTTGAACAACACAAATTTCAACCTGTTGGCCAATAGTTTGAGTATTATTCAAACTTTTACTTGGTAGGTTTAGGTAGTAGGTTAGTATGCATATCTTATGGTTTTGTATCATTCCTCATTTCGTGCTGAGGAATTTAACTGGTACTACATCTCCCCAATGCTAAAGCACTTTGTGCCGGATTGTTAGATTCCGGGATTTATGACTTATGAGTAATCAACTTATGAGTCCCAATTTTTCCTCCTTTATTCAGAATAACAATTTTCCAATAACCTGGTAGGTCTAAGAATTGTAACGTGTTTGCCATAAGAATATATACCTCTTCATCTTGTTATTTCTAACACTGGGATGAATAAAAAACAAAGTTCCAAAAATGTTCTGAGAGAGAGATTTAGCAATACTAATGTCTGTATTACTTTTCTTATTACTCACAAATGAATACAAAGTACAATATAAAGAAACTATTGCTACCTAAAAATAAGGATCAGACCCCTACTATGAAGCCACTAACTAAATAACTATCTCCTACAATTTCTCAACAACTAAGCCCAATTCCTGTGCTAACGTGCTACATATCACGTTTACAATTATTACAAGATAAAACCATATAGGTTTAGATTATAATTCTAACATTCACCCCTGTAATCTAAATTTCAATCCTACAGGTTTTTGATTCCCAACAAATCTCTCATCCTCTTAAACTTCACTGTTGTCAAGGCTTTGGTCATTATGTCTGCACGTTGTTCTCCTGAATTAATGAATTTAATTTGAATCTCCTCGCGCTCCACACAACCTCGAATGAAATGGAACCCTATGTCAATGTGTTTACTTCTCCCGTGAAACACCGGATTTTTAGTTAAGTCAATAGCAGACTTATTGTCCAAATAAATCACTATTGGATCAAGTTTTCTTCCTGTAATTTGACTGAGCAACTTGCTGAGCCACACTCCTTGACAGGCAGCCGCGTTAGCGGCCATGAATTCAGCTTCACATTAACTCAAAGCTACGCACCTCTGCTTTTGTGATACCCAGGTGATCAGACTGTCATTTAGATAAAAAAACCATTCCACCAGTGCTCTTACGATCTTCTATACTACCCTCCATATCACTATCTGAGTACCCTGAGAGCAAGTAATTTACAGTTCCCCGTTCATAAACCAACCCATAATTAACAGTCCCTTTTATGTACCTTAAAATCCACTTGACAGCATTCATATTCAAATTTGTTGGACGTTCCATATACATGCTTACAACACCTACACTGTAAGCAATGTCAGGCCTGGTATGAACCAGATACCTGAGACAACAAATTAAGCTCCTGAAAATGGTCAAGTTCACTGCCTTTCCTCCCTCATCTTTGCATATCTGGATTTTTGACTTCATTGGATACTTAACCGCATTACAATCAATGAGTCATGCCTCCTCAAGCAGCTTCTTTGCGTAGGCTATTTGTTTTATTTCTGTAAATCCATTTTGCTGGCTAACCTCAATACCCAAATAGTACGCCAACCTTCCCAGATCACTCATCTCGAATTTCTCCTTCATTTATTGTTTGAATGTATTTATAACGTCAACACTGGTACCAGTAATCAACAAATCGTCGACATAGATGCCTATAATCAACACTTCGCTTCTTTCACATTTTGTATAGACAGCATACTCATAAGGACATTTGACAAATCTTAATTTTTCAAGAAATTTACTTAAATTTAGCATACCACGCTCGTGGTGCTTGTCTTAATCCATAGAGAGCTTTGACGAGCTAATAAACCATGTGCTCCTTCCCTTTCTTGATAAATCCATCTGGCTGGGTTACAAAAGCAATCTCCTGTAATTCTCCATTAAGAAACGCGGACTTCACGTCCATGTGATGCACCTCCCACTGGTTTTTAGCAGCCAAAGCAAACAACAATTTCACTTTCTCAAACCGAGTAACCGGAGAATATACCTCCTCAAAATTAACCCCTTGCTTTTGCACGTAACCCTTTGCTACATTTCTCGCTTTGTACTTGACAACATTCACATCCGCATCCCTTTTTAATTTGTAAACCCATTTCACACCAATCGCTTTGTGACCAGGTGGTAGCTCTACTAACTTCCAGGTCATGTTCATTTCAATGGCATCAATTTTAATCTGCATTGCCTTTCTCCATGCTTGATCCACTACAGCTTGATCAAAGCTCTTTGGCTCCTCTACACCCAGTAACATAAGCTCCTCCTCATCCAATTCAATCATCTCCATATTATCATAAATGTCACTCAATATTTTGAATTTTCTAGGCTGTTGACTGCTCCCAAATTGTGCAGTCTCACTACTGTCTCCATCTGATAAAGATTCATAACGTAAATTTGAGCTAACTTGATTACTCTCACCTGTAAAATCATTTCCTCCTGTTGACGGTGTATTATCATGAAAAGTTAAACTTACTTGGTCACTAGCAGCTGTGAAATCATTTTCCCCATCTGATGTATTATGTTCTTCATAGGACTGATTTTCAGTAGGTTAATGTGCACGTACTTCGTGTACAAGAAACTACCTTGAGGTGTAGTCACTGCCAATTCTTTATCTTCATTCTCCCAGTTCAGCATCTTTTTTTCTTCTATGACAACATCCCTACTCACCCAGATCTTCTTTGTTTTTGGATAATAGAAGCGACATGCTTTTGTGCCTGGTTCACATCCCAAGTACACCACCCTCTTGCTACGATCCTCAAACTTTCTGACATTAACACTCGGGATTCTCATATATGCCAGGATTCCAAAAATTCTCAAGTGACTCAAGTCAGGCTTGTTTCCGGTCCAAACTTCGTACGACATCTTTCCTGATAAAACATGCGTAGGAAGCCAGTTTAGTATATAAACTGTGTGACGAACTGATTCTCCTCACATAGTTCTAGGAATTTTCTTTTCTTTCAGCAAACTTCGAGCCATAGCCACAATGGTTATGTTCCTTCGCTCAACGACTCCATTTTGTTGAGGAGAATACGGAGCTGTGAAGTGTCTGACAATACCATTCTCTTCGCAATATGATTTGAATTGGTCTGAAATGAACTCCCTTCCTCGATCTGTCCTAAGTACTTTTCTTTTCTTTTCAGTTTCTCTTTCAAATTGTACTTTGAATTTCTGAAAAGCTCCTAATGCTTCGTCTTTACTAGTAATTATATAAATCCACATAACGCGGATAAACTCATCTACCAATAACATAAAATATTTATTACCAGCCATTTTTTATGGAGATATTGGTCCACACAAGTCCCCATGTATCAGTTCGAACACATGTTTGGCATGAAAGCTTGCCTTTTCCCGGGAATGGTTTGCGAGTGTTGGTGTTTGAACTAAAAAAAGAAAGAGAGAAAATATAGAGAAGTAGTGAATAAAATGAGATACATACTTCTATTTTATTTCTGATAACCAGCGTGTGGTTTTATACACTAGAAAATACTAAAACTCCTAAAAAATAGAACTTATCTTATCTACTAATTATTTGAAAAACACCTAACAAACTAATCAACAAAATTTGAAGAAAATAATTCAAATAATTTTGAATTATTCTCAACACTCCCTCATAATTCAAAATTCAAAATTCTAAAATTAATTCGATGATGTTGTACTTCCCACCATCATCATTGTTGTTGGAGCCCTTCTCTCCACAGTTTCATTTGGGAGCCCTTCTCTCCACAGTTTCATTTGGGAGCCCTTCTCTCCACAGTTTCATGTTGATGCACTCTCACCAATGTACACATTGGAGCACTTCTCTCCAATATCAAAATAGTTATTCATCAAATACTTGTGTCTTATTGACACTTTCTTTTGTCTTGACTCTACAATACTTTTACACATGTCCAAACCTCTTACATTTAAAGCATTTAGGCCTTTCCTTGTTCCAACAATCTTTTTCGTCATGCCCATTCTTCTTACAATGACCACATTGAGTAAATTTTATTTTTTGCTTTTGAGTTTTTGCCAAAAAAGCTCCTTCAACCGTATTTTCAGTTTCTTTGTTTCTCATCGCTCTTCTTTGTTCTTGAGCTTGCAGAGAATTAATTAGTTCGGATAAAGATAGTTCACTTATATCTTTTGAATCTTCAAGAGATGAAAGTTTTGACTCAAACCTTTCGGGCAAACTCACAAACAGCTTCTCTACAATTTTGCTATCAGGTACATCTTCTCCCATCAGCCGCATTTTGTTAATAACACCCATCAAATTATCATAATAATCTTGTATAGTGTCTTTTTCTTTCATGGCTAAAGTCTCAAAATCCCTTTTGAGATTTAAAACTTGCATCCTCTTTATTCTTGCGTTGCCTTCATACAATTCTTTTAGCTTATCCCAAGCCTCTTTTCCTGTTTCACAAGTCATAATTCTTGTGAAAATCGATTCTGACACGACCGTATGAATAATTGATAAAGCTCTTGGACCCTTACTTGACTCATTTTCGTGAAGCTTGATTTGATTTAGAGTAGGATTATCGGTAAGAGGTTGTATCTCCCTCTCACTTTCCACCCATGTCCATAAACCCAAACCTTTTAAATGAGTTTTCATCTTAACAGCCCATACTTGATAATTTTCACCATTAAAAAATGGAGGAGAAAGATTTGGTGTTTGATTTGAAGACATGGCTATGTTATATCACAGACCCTTAAGATTAATAAGGCTCATGATACCACTGTTGGTGTTTGAACTAATAAAAGAAAGAGAGAAAATATAGAGAAGTAGTGAATAAAATGAGATACATACTTCTATTTTATTTCTGATAACCAACGTGTGGTTTTATACACTAGAAAATACTAAAACTCCTAAAAAATAGAACTTATCTTATCTACTAATTATTTGAAAAACACCTAACAAACTAATCAACAAAATTTCAAGAAAACAATTCAAATAATTTTCAATTATTCTCAACAGCGAGTCTGTTTTGACATTAAGCATCCGGTGCACAAGTCATTTGGTGCAGTAAACTCTGGCATCCCGTAAGCCATCTCAACCTTTGACATCAACATCATTGACTGAAAATTTACATGCCCGAGTGTCGAATGCCACAACCAAGTGTCTTGTTTATGTTTCGATAATAAACACCGAGGCTTACTAGTTTCAAGTAATATCTTGTACAACCTATTGACTGATCTCTGTAAATTCATAATCAGCCTCCCCACACCGTCATATACCCACAGATGACTCTCATTCATCACCACTTTATTCCCATTTTCTAACAATTGCCCAAGGGTTATAATAATGCTACAGAGTGTAGGGATGTAATATACCACATTAAAAATAATCTCCTTACTGTTTTTGCACTTGAACATCACCGAGGTTTTGCCTTTGATCTCCACAGTGGACCCATCGCCAAAATTTACCAAACCAGTTACTATTTCATCCAGTTCATTGAATTTTGTGCGTTGACCTGTCATATGGTTGCTAGCACCATTGTCTAGATACCATACGTTTGAATTAATTTATTTTTATGCTTTCTTCAACTTAGGATTAAACAAGTCTTCATTTAATAATAGTTTGATGTCCTTTTCGACGGTACATTCAACCAAAAGGAGTGCAGGTTGTTCATCTGTCACTTGTGCGAAGTTGGCTTCATGCTTCGTTTCTTTATCTCGCTTAGATTTTCTGCACTCACTAGCATAATGTCCTAAGACATTACAGTTAAAGCAGCGTACTCGACTTCGATCACGACTGGTACGACTACCCTGGTTCCCAAAGTTGCTGTGATATTTAGAGTTTGGTGACACATCTGTTCCCCCTATCTTGGAACTCTTCAACCACTTTTCCTTTGTGAGTAAAAGTTGTCCTTCAGTTCCTTCTCTCCTCATCCACTCTTCTTCGGTCAAGAGGAGCTGTCCTCCAGTGTTCTCAGATTGTTTACCCTTCAATCTTTCCTCGTGGGCCTTTAAAGATCCAATCACCTCTTCGACTGTCATCTTTTCAAGGTCTCCGAACTATTCTAAGGCCGACGCAATCTGCAGTTACTTGCCAGGCACCGAACGAATAAGTTTCTTTACTACATATGACTCATCAATGCTTTCTCCTAAAATCTTGATGTTTGTGACCGATCCATTCAATTTCATTGAGAAATCATCGATTATGTCAATCTCCCTCATATTTAAATTCTCAAACTCCGTCTTGAGTGTTTGGATTTTAGCCTTCTTGACTTTGTTAGCTCCTAAACACATCGTTCTCAATGCCTCTCACGCTTCCTTAGCAGACTTTTTATCATCCAACGAGAGTAAAATGTCTTCTGGGATTGCTTGAAAAATCACAGCCAACGCCACCCTGTCTGTCTTGTCATCCACACAAGCCTCTGAATCAGTGGGTTCTATAGCTTCCCAAATCGCGTGAGCTTGCATTATTACCCTCATTTTCACCAACCATACAGTATAATTGATTCTCATCAATATCGGGTAACTCAGTCCTACTATATTGTCCTTCATCTTGTGTGTCTCCATTGTATCTGTTTTCGGCATATACTTTGGCATCCACTAAACGTAGGAGCTCTGATACCAAAATGTTATTTCTAACACTGGGATGAATAAAGAACAAAGCTACAAAAATGTTCCGAGAGAGAGATTTAGCAATACTAATATCTATATTACTTTTCTTATTACTCACAAATGAATACAAAGTACAATATGAAGAAACTACTGCTACCTAAAAACAAGGATCAGACCCCTACTATGAAGCCACTAACTAAACAACAATCTCTACGTTAATAATTATTACAAGATAAAACCATATAAGTTTAGATTATAATTCTAACATAACCCACCATTAATTATTATATTTTTTGATTAATATAATTGAGAAAAGTGTAACTTGCTTTAAATGTTTTAAAAGTTGAGAACCTTAATTTGTTATGTTTATGCAGGCACCGTTCAAAAAGATGGGAAGCTCGAATCTATAACGGAAAGAAATATAGTTACTTGGGAAGCTACGGTAAGAACAATGTATATGATTTCTTATTTGTTAAAAATATTCAATTTACTAGATCATTAATTATGTGTTAGTAATGGTCATTATAAATGTTATAAGAACCATACCTTCTTAAATTATTATTTTGAGTAGTTTCAAGATTAGACTTGGCAAAATAACCAAAATGAATCAATTATTATCTCAGTAACTTTATACATAATATTTTATAATCATATATATTATTGTACTAGTAGATCATACATTAATCTTGGTATATCAATCTCTTCGTATGAATATGCTTACTATCATGGGGACTTGTTATTTTCTTTTTGTAAAGGTTAGTTTCTTGTAAAAAATCAATTGAAGTTGAATTTTTATTCAAGTGGTTAAACTGTGTTTGTGTAGCATTTCAATAAAAAAAATTATTAGAATATTTTATAGTGTTTACAAATTTGTGTAACAATTTGACAATAATTATTTTTGATTCATAATATGAAGATTCCCCAAAAAAAGCTGCTATAGCATATGATGAAGCTGTTATTAAGAAGAAAGGGCCCAGCGCTGTAACTAACTTCGATATTAATAGATATACACATCTCCTTGAACAAAAATGTCCTCCACAAGAAAAAGATGGGAATCAACAATGTCCTCCACAAGAAAAAGAGGGGAATCAAATAAAAGACCATCAAGATCATGATCCAACACTTGATGATGAGTGTAAGTTCTATTTTTTAAAGGATAACTTTTAAAAGGTAAACAAATTTTTTAATATTTATTTTCCAATTTTTTAGGTGATCAAAGTCATTTCACTGAAGAAATTTTAGAAGAAAATGTTGGGAAAGATGAACCTCGTAGACATAGTTTCGATTTAAATGAATATCCTCCCCAGGAAGATATGGAAGATGAAGGTAATCTCCAAATTTGTTACTTGTTATTTGATAATATATGTTTCTTAAATTATATTAATATGTATATAGGTGTTGGGGTCAGGTTTTTTTTACTTATTATTTGGTAATATTTATTTTTAAATTATATTATTATAGGGGTTTAATAGAGGCTTCTTAGATCAAAACACAAATGAACACATTGGATAAATTTTCAATTAGCACATAAACTATCCCAAAAATTTTGTTTTGGAAATAATAACCTTTCGATAAAATAAATTAATAGTACTAAGTTTCATATTATTTTATTTTACTTGAATTACCTTTTACAATTTGTACACGTATAATTTTTTTATATTTTATGCAAGGTTGATGCCTCAATATAACCATCTATTCAAATAATTTTAAATGTAGTTTACATTAGTTAGTTGATGTAATATACTTTTTTATTATTTGTTTATCCACTTGCATGGTTATCCACTTACATATATTATATTTAATTTGAATCATTAATACCCTCTTAAAACTTTTAAATGAAAAATTCATTAGTATTTTAGATTTGATTGAAGGTATGATGTGAGTAGTTTTATTATATGTCAATTTATATGCTATTATGTTAGAAGGTTTATGATCACCATTTTTTAACATCATACCAACAAACTCTATATTTTGAATGCAATGTAACTTTACATAAAAAATAGGAGTATAGCTTTGTATCAATATCTGATACATCATTACAACACACCAGTTGCAGATCCCACAAGATTCTAGCCCTCTTTACTAGGAATATGAAACTTTTCTCAGCAGATGTTATGGTAACCCAAGTGGAGTCCAAGAAAAGAGCTGAAGTCCTACTAGGGACTGCCAGAGATGGCTTATGTCTCCACATGTCTCCTTTGGCACTTGTTTTCTCTTTTAGATATTATATATTTTTCCCCATACATTTCTACATGTTTTCTGTTTATGGTAAGTTTTGCATATTATATGCTTGGGGTCCAACATTTACCCGATTGATAATCAAATTTCAGTTATGATGTAATATAATTAAAAAATTTAGTTAATTTTTCTTGTAAAATTGTTGAACTACATTTCTATTAAACATAATTAATGTTTACATGTGACATTTATCTAGCTCATTTATTAGTATTAAAGATATAAGTGTTATTAAAATGCATTTAATACAAATTTAAATAATAAAAATACTATTAGAATGAGGGGTAAGTTTGTTATATGACACTTCTTACCATCATGAAAAATCACATATCATTATTGAAAGTGAAACTTCCTAATTATAGATTTAAATACATGTTATAAATAATTACTAATTTTGAGGACCTTACTTAATAAAATTTAATTACTATAACTAAAAAGTAAAGATATCATGTTAGATCTAAATATATAACCACCATCATCTTATGCCATATTATCATGGTTACACTAATAGAGAAGCCTGCCTGATTTCATAATGATAGTAGATATGAACCCATATATGAATAGGAATATTTATACGAGTTGTCGGACTTCATCATGAGCATACTTGATTAGGCCTCTAGTTGTATCTCTCTTACACTGATGAAATTTGTTAATAGTCTGGGGGATTAAGACTCAATTAAATTTTTATATAGTAGTCTAACTAGACCTTATTACCTTGAATCAGACCAACTCCAATCACACTTCGATTGGGTACTATACATTACAAAACACATACTTATTGGACCATTTATTTTATATCACCGAATTAGTCAAAATATGGAAAAAATATTAAAAATATAATTTTATTTATTTCGTAAGCACATGTATTATGAATATTATAAAATATTCTAATGACCTCCCACCTGGGCTACAAAATACTCCAAACAACAATTATATTTATAAACCATAGGTGCTCACAAAATTATTTATTCTTTAGAATATCTTGGTCAGTGAATCTGGTCCAGCTCATTAATAATTATGAAACCAAAGCGACCTTCGTCACATTGTCGTAACTCGATCCACAATGATCACCACATAAATATATTTAATGACATACATCAAGTATGAATGTGTAACTAGAAATTAAATGGAATGTGTTTTCAATCATGCCTACTTTCAATTGGCATTTAGATCAATCTTTATACTTTTAACTTATGTTGACACCATAATTGAATGAAAAAGCTCAATTAGAGTAATAGAAAGGAAAAACATTACTTCATTCTGTAAAAACTCAAAACACATAATGCATCACAATAGTGTCAATATGAAATTGAGTACCGATTATAAGAAGAAAATAAAACTCTCACTAAAACTGAAAATATTTCAAAAGGGACAACACCCACATGAGAAGTATTCCCATGAAAGACCTTAAGTGTTAAAACTTTAATTAGTGGGTCATACTCTATTCTTATATAATACTCCCTTTGTACCAATCATTTCTTTACACTTTCCTTTTTGGGATGTCCCATCCAATTCTTTACATTTCAAAACTTACCAAAAATAGTAAATGGGTCCCACTATTTTCCCTCTTTTTCTCCCTTTTCACACTACTTTTACTCCAATATCTCCCTTTTATATATTAAAAATCAAAGAATTCTGCCACTTCACTCACTTTTCTTTTTCTTTTTCACTATTTTATACATATTTCTTAGCCTCCGTGCCCAAACCAAACGTAAAAAATTGGCCGGGACGGAGGGAGTAAATAAATACTACCTTCTTTTTGTAGTCTCTTTGTAATAATTAGATATTTAATATCGATTTGTTTAGATATAAAAAACATAACTAAAGTAGATTTGGTATATCTACATAACTAGCAAAATAAAAAATTGAATACCTAAAGATCTCATATATATTATGATTTCCAGTAAATGAGCAATTAATATTTTTGTTCGTTGCAAGTACCTCATAACTAGTTTAATCACAATTTAATGATCCATTTCGGGTTTACTCGAATACCTTCTTTACCTACCTATAATGAATGTCAAATCCGATAAAGAACTAACTTGAACATGCATCACAACTCCCAATAGCTAATACATAGAAATGTTCTACATCTCTTGCCCGTCAAGATCATTTTTAGGGTAGTGTTTGGCTATATATTGTAAAAGAGAGAAAAATATCACAATAGGGCACTAATTTGTAACAGATTGACTCCCATTTGACCCACAAGTAGGACCCATATAGACTAATATAACATTCTAGCCGTGTAATGTAAAACTAGTGTATTTTTATTGTGTAATAATTGGTTTCCTTAATGCCACACTATAATATATAAATAAATTATACTAGAATAAGCAAATATAATGGTTATTTTTTTATAAAATTTAAAATATCAGCCCTGTTTAAGCAACAATCTTATACAAAATATTACCAAAACATCATCCACACTACAAAAACCATGATTCAAATATTATAACCACAACTCCAATATACCAACCATAACTCTAATACGGCAACCTACTACATAGCCAAACTACGACAAAAGTCACTTCAATTCATCAACCATAGCTCCAAATATATCCAAACTACTACCACAGTTTGCATCATAAAAGTAGTAGATACCAAGAGTAATAATGTTATATTAGTGTGGCAAAGTAGTAGATACCAAAAGTAATAATGTTATACCAAAATTTAAAAATTTAACAATATGATATATCAAAGTTTTATAACATGCATATTTAAGAAATGTCGCCTCTGTTTTCGGGAGTTTGAGTGGAAGGGCTGATATGAGATCCATTCTCGACCTGATCACTAGAGACGGAAGCATAGAAGTCTTCATTGTCAATTTTCATATCAGGATTCGCCTCACCTAGCTTCTCTATCATCCAAACCCTATTATCCTAGAGTATTCCGTTAAACTTGGCTTCTAGTTGTTGAGTTATCTGTGCCAAATCACTTGCACTTGGTTGTGCAGTAGTATGAGTTATCTCAAAAGAAACCATTTCCTACAGTAGCAGTAGTTATCTCTAAAGAAACCTTCCTACCAATAAATCTGATCTATGCTTTTCAATGGGAAGCACCGCATCTACATTATTTCCTTCTTTCAGTATCTCTTGAATGCAATTCTACAAGTGAAAGTTAGAAAATATTTGTTAAATGTAAAACAAGACCATCTTTGTGGTAAAAATGGCTAGACTTCCTATTTACCACTAGAAATATTTACAATTCGCATTTGGATTGCGTCTGTATTATATTTGTACTTGTGACCTTCTTTGCACTTGCGACTTTTGAAATAGACTTTAGCATCACCAGGGGTTTCAAGAATTGGGTCTTTGCTTTTCTAGCATATATGAGAAAATGTAAACAAGTAAAAAGCCATGTCACACCACTTTCACTAAAGTATACCTTATCAAAATTGAATATTTATTTCTCATAATTAAAATAATATCATACCAGTTTGGATCTAACTTAAGCAAGACGTTTATGATTAGGAGTGTGTGGGTCAGCAAATGATTTATGACGAGCTGTATTTTTTCTTTGCAAGTGATTATCATAAAAAAAATTAATTTCTCGATTTAAATTGTACTTAAAGGTAACAAATATATTATGTAATGATCAAGTGGAATTTCATCAGGCCTATTTTCGATCCTTTGCTCATCAGTTCCATATATTATGTAATGATCCTTCGTCGCACACGACTTGTGCACTCTTAAACAAGTATTAAGTGTCATGTTAATCCAATTATAGTTATATTCAGGAATATCATACCTTTCCAATAACGTGTCAAACATAAAATGCATTATTTCACAACAAATATATAAATAAGAAAGGAAATAGTTTCGGTAGTTAAGGTTACCAGAGAATAATGCAACAATTTATTCTTTAATTCTTCAAGAACCACATGCCATTTAACATGAGTAAGCGACACATGATCCTTAACTAGCATCCTCGAAAATTTACTTAGCTCTCGCATAGGCTTATTATCTCCAATTGGTTTGCCCCCTTTATTTAATTTATGACCACCTTTTCATTAGAATTCATACTTTTAACTTTAAATATTTTTGACCATCTTCTATTTTTTTTGGAGTGGTCTAAGTATAAACAAGATATATAAATTTTAATATACTACTAAAAATATTATAGATATTTATCGTACAAATGGGATTTGAGGTTTACATATATAGAGTATCTTGTTCATATTCTTCTTCAGGTACATTTGGCAAACTAGACTCACCAACATCCTCTATTCTTGGATCTCGTTCAAGATTTTGAGCCTTATGTTCCCGCAACGCCACATAAGCACCAGCTAAACAACTTTCAACAACTTACTACATGTACATGTCTGATTTAAAATTTTTCATGAAATAAACTCTGCACTCCCTTCTTTGCACCACCTTGTTTGCACAAATGGAAGATTTACATGCTTTCTTCCACATATTGTTCTTCTTGCAATTATTGGCCGAAGAAGGAATTCATGGACCAAGCTCCATCTTCTTTGTCTTTCCACGCAATATAAGTAAAATATTAACTCTTTTAATGCATTAATATTATTTTCTTTTAATTGAGAGGATTATCTAAACAAAGTTATTAATTATATATTTTATATACATTATTTACTTTAATTTTGTAGAATTAATATATTTTCCTTTCAAAACTCAAACCGATTAATATATAAAAAATCAGTTTATTGTACCTTTAATGAATCATCATTATCTTCTTGGCTATCATTTTCCAAAATATATTCATCAGATTCCCCCGTTTTTGCTCCTTTCCCTTGCTTTTATGGATTGTTGGTCGATTAAAATTATTCACATATTTTCCTTACCCAAGTTCTTCAAACTTTCTATTTTTCCGAGAATACAGTTTATTCTTCCTTGCTTGTACCGATTCACCTCCAGTAATGGGTATCCCCATAATTGCATCTGCATCAATTTCTATCATGTGGTTGACCTAAAACCAGTTTAATTATACACTATATATAAGTTTATTTTTCTTCATGATTTGTAATCCTGGCAACTGGTTGCTTATATTGTCACGGTGGTAAAATCAACTTCAACTTCTTTTATTGCTTCTGTCAGAGCCGGTGTGCAGCAATAAATTTTTTCTTCATTTGTTCTTCTTTAATTGATGCTGTATAAAAAGATGGCATAGTATAATTAGAAAAGAGACTTCACAACTATAAAAATGACACTGACATTTCTCATATAAAATCTTAATACCTTTCATTATGTTCTGCCTCGGTCGTACAATGCCACGAGGTTGCATTTAAACCGAGCACTTATCATCTTTGTGGATTATGCTTCCAGTAGTGCAAATGAAAAAAAAATGACTTCTTCTTATAAGGGATGTTACTTTCGCTTTCTCTTTTTTCTTTCAAATTTCTCCAAATTGATTTTCAAACCCAACCCACAATTGTTCTATGTCCCCGTTAATGGTTCTGCATTTTTCCTTGTTTCAAAATTCCATTTAAATCTGTTCTTTTCTAACCTCCATTTGTGTGAATGATCAAGAAACCTCCTCTGATTCATACAACACACTTTTCAGCCATGTTATAAATATTGTGAACAGGTTTCGTAATAACACATCGGACACGATAGCTCACACATTGACTCCAAGCAGACATCATAACATATCTTGGGAAATCGCTAATGGTCTAGAACATCCCTTCCTGTAAATTAAAACTATGATCAATAATGACATCATATGTTTGGGCGCAAATACTCCACAACTCTTTCAACTATGCAATATATGGTTGTATATATACATCTATACTGTTTGAAGTAGAATTTTGACCGGATATTAGTGTAGAGAGAATCAAATTCTCTTCTTTCATATAAATTAAAGGCGGGAGTTTGGAATTTACTAGAAAAAATTGGTCCTGTACTATGACTTAAATTCATTGTATGGAACAGACTAAATCCTGTTGGATATTTTAATCTAAACTCGGTAATTTATTATTGTGCTGTAAGTCTGGAAATGGTCTTCATGCAGTAGCAAGTTTGTAGGGAGTAGTGGTTGAATAAACGTTTGTTGACTCAAGATGTTTAGGAAGTAGTTGGTTAGTTTTCCTTATTTTTAGTTATTTCATTTTGTAGTCTCCTTTATATGTGTAAGTTGCTGCATAATAAAAAACTAAGACATTTGGGTGTATCTTTACTTTTCTCCAGCATATGTGTTAAACACGCGTGAGTTGATTTCATATATCTTTGATCCGTCTAACATTCTGGTATCAGAGCTTATTAACTCTGTTGATGCCCAAGTATATGCCAAAGGCGTCAAAGATGGAGACCGGGAAAAATAAGGAGAGTTTTGGCTTGAGTTATCCCATGTTGACTAGAGGAAACTACACAGCGTGGGCCTTGAAAATGAAGGTATATATGCAGGCACACGGGATCTGGGAAGCGGTGACACCGAAGGATCCAAACGATGCTATAGAAGAGAAAACGGATAAGATGGCATTGGCCGCCATCTACCAGGGTATACCTGAAGATATCCTTTTGTCCGTGGCTGAGAAGGAGACGACAAAAGAAGCCTGGGAGGCAGTAAAAGTTCTCTGCCAGGGGGCAGATCGTGTAAAACAAGCGAGAATTAAGACACTTAAATCTGAATTTGAGTCGATGAGTATGAAGGATTCAGAATCGCTCGATGAATTCTGTTTAAAGTTGAACGGATTGGTGACCAATATCCGTGCCTTGGGAGAAGACATGGCGAATCGTATGTTGTTAAGAAAGTGTTACGGGCAATGCCACAGAAGTTTCTACAAATCACATCCGCTATTGAGCAATTTGGTGATTTGGAAAAAATGACTATCGAAGAGACCGTGGGTTCGTTGAAAGCTCACGAAGAAAGAGTGCGTGGACAGAGTGAAACCAGTGGAGAGACTGGTCAATTACTTCTAACCGAAGATGAGTGGAGAAAGAAAGAAAAGGAGGACAATAAACTACTACTCACAAGGGACGAATGGCTGAAACGAGCTAACAGGACAGAAGGATCTTCACAAAAGTTTCGAGGAAAGGATGGATTTCGTGGTGTTCGTGATAAAAGCAAAGTGAGGTGCTTCAATTGTCTTGGGTACGGTCATTTTGCTGCAGAATGCAGAAAGGCGAGACGTGACAAAGAACAGAAGGAGGAAGCTTATATAGCATAAATACCAGACGACGAACCAGCTTTGCTCTTGACAGATGGTGAAACCAGTGTGGGTGATGTAATGTTGATCAATGAAGAAGGAGTAAATCCAAGGTTGGGTCAAGACAGTGGCGAAAATGAATTTGTGTCAAATATGTGGTATTTAGATAACGGGGCAAGCAACCATATGACTGGACAACGATCAAAATTCAGAGAATTGAACGAAAAAATAACGGGGAAAGTCAGATTTGGAGATGGATCAGTTGTGCACATAAAGGGAAGAGGGTCGATTGCAATAAAGTGCAAGACAGGTGAAGAACGACTTCTTCGCGAGGTATATTATATACCCTCTCTTCATAGTAATATCGTTAGTTTGGGTCAATTATCAGAAGAAGGGAATAAAATTATTATAAGTGGTGAGTATTTGTGGATTCGGGACACTGCAGGAAAATTATTGATGAAAGTGAAGAGGTCATTAAACAGGTTGTATAAAATTATTCTCGAATCTGAAGAACCTGGTTGTTTACTATCTCAGAAAACCAGTCAATAGTGGCTTTGGCACTCTCGACTTGGACATGTAAATTTCAATGCCATGGTTCAGTTATCATCAAAACAGATGGTGCAAGGCCTGCCAAAATTAAAACATCCAAACGAAATTTGCACAGGGTGTCTCATGTCAAAACAAACAAGGAAGTCTTTCCCGACTAAAACGATTTATAGTGCAAAAAAAGTACTGGAGCTCGTGCACGGTGACTTATGCGGTCCGATCACACCATCCACGATGGCTGGGAACAGGTATATATTCTTGTTGGTGGATGACTACAGCCGTGTTATGTGGACATATCTTCTGAAAACGAAGGACGAAGCATTTGAGGTTTTTAAAAGGTTTAAAGCACAAGTAGAAGATGGACCGGAGAAGAAAATTAAGACGTTTAGAACTGACAGGGGTGGCGAATTCTGTTCTAAAGATTTCACCAACTATTGCATTGAGAATGGTATTGCAAGGAAATTTACTGCACCTTATTCGCCACAACAGAATGGCGTGGTGGAGCGACGAAATAGAACAATGATTGAAATGGCACGAAGCTTGCTAAAGGAGATGCAATTGCCTGGTCAGTTTTGGGGTGAAGCAATTAGACACACCATTTACCTTCTTAATAGACTACCTACTCGAGCTGTATCAGGTATTACTCCTTATGAAGCATGGTCTGGGCAGAAGCCACATATTGGACATATTCGTATTTTTGGCTGCACAGCTTATATGAAGATAACAAATGGAAATTTGCGAAAATTGGATGACAGAAGTAAAGCAGTGATACATCTCGGAAAAGAGCCGGGAACGAAAGCCTATAGGTTGTATGATCCAGTAAATAAGGTGGTACATGTCAGCCGGGATGTTATCTTTGAAGAAACAAAGCCGTGGTTATGGAAGCAGAATGGTGAGAGTCAGACATCACAGTCAGAAATATTCGTGACTTTTGATACAAGCACTGCAGAATCTGGAGAAACTGAAAGTGAAGATGTGAATAATACGCAGGAGTATGTTTCTGACACTGAAGATTCTCAAATGAGTCCATCAGATTCAGTACAAGCGTCAAATACTTGAACTCCAACAGAGTCCTTGCATTCTTCGAATTCCTCCACGTCAATATCAGAGTCAATAACGAATAATGAAACTGGAAAATACAGGACTCTTGCTGATATATACTCTAATACCGAGGAAGTCGAGTTAGTGGAGGATGAGTTGTATTTTACAGCAGCAGATGAGCCCACCAGTTACAAGGAGGCATCGAAAGAAAAGCAATGGAGGGATGCAATGGAAAGGGAAATATAATCAGTTGAAAAGAACAATACGTGGGAATTAACCATGCTACCACCTGGGAAAAAAACAATTGATTTGAAATGGGTCTTCAAAGTAAAGAAAGATACAAGTGGGAAGATTGTTAAATACAAAGCAAGGATTGTCGCAAAGGGGTATGTACAAAGGAAATGGATCGATTTTGAGGAGATTTTCGCACCAGTTACACGATTAGAAACTGTTCGATTATTGCTTGCTCTTGCTGCTAAACATAGTTGGGAGGTATATCATCTTGATGTAAAGACGGCATTCTTAAATGGAGAAATCAAAGAGGAGGTGTATGTCACCCAACCAGAGGGGTTCGTTCAAAAGGGTAGAGAACATTTGGTGTATAGGTTGTACAAAGCGCTCTATGGACTGCGACAAGCACCCCGAGCATGGTATGCGAAGCTAAACAGATGTCTAGAAGATCTTGGCTTTGTAAGATGCCCTTACGAGCACGCCGTTTACACCAAAAGGATCGAGGGGGAAATACTGATAATTTCCGTTTATGTTGACGATCTTTTGATTACTGGAACAAGCAAGGTTGTTATTGAGAAGTTTAAGACACAGATGAGTGAAAGGTTTGAAATGAGTGACCTGGGTTTATTGTCACATTACTTGGGAATTGAAGTAAGTCAGAGTCCTGGATATATAATTTTGAAACAAACAACGTATGCAAGGAAGATACTGGAGAAAGCAGGGTTAGCAGAATGTAACCCAACCAGGTATCCAATGGACCCGAAAGAAGTCATTACAAAAGACGACGGAGGCAAAGAAGTGGATGCAACATTCTTTAAATCTTTGGTTGGAGGGTTACGTTATCTCGTACACACTAGACTGGATATAGCGTTCTCTGTCGGTATTATTAGCAGGTTCATGGAAAGGCCAACATCAATTCACTTAAATGCAGCAAAGCGTATTTTGCGTTATATCAAAGGTACTCTGAACTTCGGTCTTATATACAGTAAGGACAGTGGAAACAGTATTCTTACTGGGTATTCAGACAGCGATTTGGCAGGGCATATTGAAGACAGGAGAAGTACCGGAGGGATGGTTTTTTATTTGAATGAAAGTTTAATAACTTGGGTGTCACAGAAACAAAGGTGTGTGGCTCTAAGTTCGTGTGAAGCAGAGTTTATGGCAGCGACGGCAGCTGCGTGCCAAACAATTTGGTTGAGGAACCTGTTAACTGAGGTAACTGGTGAGAAACTTGGTCCTGTGATTCTATTCATCGACAACAAGTCAGCCATTGACCTTGCCAAAAACCCTGTATTTCATGGACGCAGCAAGCATATAAGTATTCGCTATCATTTTATCCGAGAATGTGTCGAGAGAGGTGAAATTCTAGTGAAGCACATCTGTTCAGAAAATCAACGTGCAGATATCCTTACTAAATCCATGGCAACATTTAAGTTTGAGAAGATGCGAAAGCTGCTCGGAGTGAAGGACCTGACTACACCAGTTTAGATTAAGGGTGAATTTGTTGGATATTTTAATCTAAACTCGGTAATTTATTATTGTGCTGTAAGTCTGGAAATGGTCTTCATGCAGTAGCAAGTTTGTAGGGAGTAGTGGTTGAATAAACGTTTGTTGACTCAGGATGTTTAGGAAGTAGTTGGTTAGTTTTCCTTGTTTTTAGTTATTTCATTTTGTAGTCTCCTTTATATGTGTAAGTTGCTGTATAATAAAAAACTAAGATATTTGGGTGTATCTTTACTTTTCTCCAGCATATGTGTTAAACACGCGTGAGTTGATTTCATATATCTTTGATCTGTCTAACAAATCCATCACCATCTACACCCACCCTTATATTTCAAATTTATATTATAATAATTTCAGCTTTATATGTATCATCTTCAAATTTATAAATACCTAGGTTATTAGAAATGGAACAAGATAATTTTTTAAAGTGGATGGGACTTTCAAGATACAACAAAGAATATAAAAAGGGGATACAATCTTTTGTGGAAAAGACATTTCAATTTTTTCCTAGGTTGGGTTTCAGAAGTTAAAGTATGAAGTAATATTGATTTTGAGGACCGAAGCGTGGACTCGTTTCAGGGATAACTTGCATCAGATGTTGGATTGTACAAAAACGACCAAATGATGGCCATTAGCTTTGACCCAAAATCAATATTGTATATTTATTTTCAAAAATTATAGTTTGTATCCCTTTTTTTGAAGTCTTATACAAATAACACCCATTTTTCCTAATTTTGTTTATTAGCATAGGAAAAATAGGAATTTCAGCTTGAAAAATTAATTAACATATTTTTTATAATTTTGAATTTTCATGTCATACGAGTAATTTCAAATAAATATATTTATTATATGGTGTTAATTTCAAAATTTAATTTATAAAATATATTTTTAAATATT
This sequence comes from Apium graveolens, assembly GCF_009905375.1. Lineage (NCBI taxonomy): Eukaryota > Viridiplantae > Streptophyta > Magnoliopsida > Apiales > Apiaceae > Apium > Apium graveolens. The sequence continues at coordinate 285,524,893 of NC_133652.1, read as the reverse complement.
AATTTTGATTGTATATTAAATTTTATTATTAAATTTATTGCATCATTTTTTTAATTATTTGACGTTTTCATTATTTTAGTATATTTAAGAGGGATAATTCAATATTCTAACTTTTTTTTTGCTTTTTTCGAATTATAACTACAAAATTTATTTATTTTATATATTAAAATTCTTGTTTTACCCCTCTTTATTTGAGTTCTAAATGTTAAAGAGTTGCATTTTGCATAATTGAATATTAGGGGTAGCAAACTGCAATTTCTGAAAATAGGTATATAACATTGATTTTGAGCGAATGTTAACGAATGAAAAATGTATTTCTCTTATAATCAAAGACTTAGGACTTGATATAAAAGAATCATTGCATGGCCAAATAGTTTCTAAGGTGTATGGGGTAGAGAATGAAGATAAACACCTTTGTGATAATTGTGGGGTTTGGAGATGGGTTTTACAAGAGAAGAAAGGGTGAGTTGCTAATAATGATCCGGAGAAGTTAATTAGCAAAGTGCCATCAATTGTGCAAATAATTTTAAAAACTCATGATATGGCCTGCAATGGCAAAGATTGAAGAACTAAGGCACCTGGGTTACGCTAAAGCTTTGAAGATAAGGGACGCTAATATCCTAGTCTTACTTCGAATATGAACCAATGCATATTCCTACTTACATACCATATTTAAACCATATCTGTTAAATCCTAAAAAATAGAAAAATTATACTTAAGTATGGTCTGGCAAGTGCATACTGCTGGTGAAATCCTAAAATTTAAGTAAAACTAAAATACAAACCAAGAATAACTAACTAGGTAATCTCAAAATTTTCAGGGTGATACCCACCATTTGGGGGTTAGTACCCAAAATACCATTTGGCGGAACGGAGTGCCCAAATTACCAGTTGAATACGCATGTCCAACATACGAATTTCATTATTTTAAAATTTATAAAGGATACGCATGTCAGACATGCGTATTCAATTTTTTTGTTTTTAGGGAATACGCATGTCTGAAATGCGTATTCCTTGTTTTTCAAAAAAGTGAATACGCACAGCACACATGCGTATCCTTTACAAAAAACTGAATGTTGTATAAAAGCTAAACAATAGTACACACCAGTTGTAGAATAGATAAAAGGAATGAAAACACCAGAACTGAGTATAAACTCGTTTTCTATTTCTTGCTGATAAAAAAAACTACAAATAACTACTTTACATTATTTTAAACTAAAAGACAGTAACACTACCACTATAGATAAGGCTAACAACTAGCAACTATCTCCTAATAAAACTCCACCTCTCCACTTATTCAAACGACTCCTTCAAACTCACCTCACAGACAATGACTTATTCATGTGGACCTTACGTGGCATAACATCTATACTCACTAAGATTTTTTCAAAAACTGGATCATATAGTCTACAAGCGTTAGTCCCCGGTTCTCTTCCAAGATAGATCTTTTTCTTACTTCGATCATCATGTTTTAATGTGTGTACACCAGGCATCTTCATATATGCCACACAACCAAAGACTTGTAAATGGCTAACGTCCGGTTTTCTACCCAACAATGCTTCATATGGTGTCACCTCTGTTAATGCATGCGTTGGAAATTGATTTTGAATGTACACCGAATGGCGCACTACTTCCCTCAAAAATTGTGATGGGAGATTTCTTTCTTTTAATAAACTTCTTGTCATGGCCGGTACATTACGATTTTTTTGCTCGACCACCTCATTTTACTGTGGGGTGTAAGGAGCAATGAATTGCTTGGAGATACCCATGTTATCACAGTACTCTATGAACTGCTTTGAACAAAATTCTCCACCCCTATCAGTTCGCAACATTTTTACTTTCTTTTTCGAGTCACGTTCAACCAGCAACTTAAACTTCTTGAATGCCCCAAATGCTTCATCCTTCCTGGAGAGTATGTAAACCAACATAACTCTGCTGCAGTCGTCAACCAACAACAAGAAGTATTTGTTACCTGCTTTTGTTGCTGGCGTTATTGGCCCACATAAGTCTCCGTGAATCAACTCCAATGGTTGTTTCCAACGAAAATTTGCGTGAGAAGGAAAAGATTTCCTTATCTGCTTTGACATCAGGCATCTAGCACAGACTTCCTTTGGTTGGATCAATGAGGGTAGACCATGCACCATTCCCTTCTCAAATATTAATATCATGGCTTGGTAATTTACATGGCCAAGCACTATGCCATAAGTGGGCTATTGCAATGCCTAAATGTTGTTACAATAGGCCCAAAAAACATTACATTAGGTCTATTGTAACACCAAGGGGCGTTACATATACGAATATTACAATAGATACCCTAATATAACACTTCTGTGATCTATTGTAACAGTGATAAAAATGTTATAATAGGCAACTAATGTAACACTGTAATGCCCAAATGTAACGCAAAATGAGTGATACATTAGGTTTGGTCAAGATTGCAAGCGTGGACCCAAATGTGGGTCCCACGGCGTATTGTAACAGTATGTTTTATCTATTATAACACCTATTTTTTATAATAAAGCAACACTAGGATATGTAATATAACATTGTATATAAACAACATTATGTTATTTTTATTTTATTTTTAAAATATATACTCAATCTAAAGAACAATCCCATAATCAATAAAATATCAAATTTGCATATATGAATCTCAATTTTTCGAACCAAACTATTAAATAACAGTCTTAATTCTCCAAACCATAACACTATATAGGAGTCTCATCTCTAACGCTAACACCTAAAACATAACATCCAAGTTATCCTTAGATAGGAAAAAATTACTCTTCGACTATTAGCAAAAAACTGATTCAGGCAACTGATGACTTGATATAAGCTATGCGATCACCTTGCTCTTTTGGCTCCTTTTACCCAGGAAACACCATCTTTGTTCGAGGAATGTACTGCATAAATTCAACATTAGCGATGAAAAAGCTATAATTTCACTTATATAAAAGAGGAAAACCTGCAAATACAACAGTCACAAATTAGGAAAGAAATATTTTCTAAAAATAAACATGATAATTACTAGGTGATCTAGAAACTCAAAGCCAACCTCTCCCTTTTTTTACTAATTATGTAGTAAGGCAGATGAAAGGAATAATTCTGTAGTAAGGAAGTGAATACAAATAGGGATTTTTATTTTTTCCACGGCCCCATGTATGCAGTTTCATATAGTTCAAGACAAGTAACCCCGGCTGAAGAATTTCCAAAGATAATCCTGACAATCCACTTGTCCAGATATATGTCATTAAGAAGTCTGCCTGAAAAAATAGACTTTTATAATATATTATCTGTTTTCTATAGAATTATAAGATATAATTCAAATTTCTTTAGATATTTCAAAATATAAGAAGTAGATTACTTCTAAAAGATAATGTTATTTAGATGAATAGAGGATACAAAATAAACCAGTGCAGGAGAAGTGAAATATTGGCTGATAGTGAAAACTGAAAACTAAAAACCAGGCAACACAAACTTTTAAACTATAGCAGGAAAGTAATTTAACTACTAAACGTTGTATCAAAAATTTACTTCTCGATACATATCCTACTATTTTGGCCATTCCCATCATTAAAAATGGAACTACGTATATACACGCTGCAAGTATTACACTTGAAAGATAGCTTGTTACTGTAGATTGCAATCATGTTCTGAGACAAACAAAACAAAGGCATATATATATGCACCAGAACCCGTATAAAAACATTGATAAAATATATACTAAATACAAAAATCATATCGTGTTGAAGTTTACCTACAGGAAACGAGTCAGGTAATGTGTAAAATCTGATATAAAGCAACTCGTAAATTTGATAATTACAAAGATAAGAAGATTGGCTAAGCATGTCAACAGAGTTTCTTCAGAATCAGTAAGACTTTTGTTATTCAAGTAGAATTCTGAAAACTGTTCACGGAACAAAACATAAAAGTACAAAGCCTGCAGATTCACTGTATATGTGTATGTTCAAGCTCTTCACTATTTTTTGGTGCATATCAACTTGTAAATGTCCACTGGGTGCACACACGTATGATTTGCGTACTAACAGCTACATTAAGAATATATAAAAATGATCACTGGGTGCACACATGTATTTATAGAGGCACAAATCTTTTTAAAACGCAAACCTTGTCCATTTGTTTTGCTCACAGGACTACAACTTCTAGGCTTTGAAATTTACATGGTCATACAGTTTCCTGCAGAAAATAAAAATTCAGACTAGTCTAATTAGCTTGAACTCAACTACTGATAGCATTCTTCGAATTGTAGCTTGAACTGAAAATATTGGGAGAATCTCGCATATCTATAATAAAAAAAAATTACAAAGAAACAAATAGCTCTCTTCTGTTATTAAGAACATAAATAGTTGTCTTTGTTGGGTTTTGTGAAGTCTATTAATTAAGCCCATGAAAATAGACTATTCAGATTTAGATGAGTTTATGGATTAGTCTACTTTTCAGATTTGGACTGTAATTTTGATTTAGGCCTAGTTTCTTCTCCTATAAATACTCATGTAATTGTAAAATCATAACACAACAAATTGTGAGAGATCAATACAAAATTAGTGCGGCTTGTGGAGTAGGAATTTCTGAACCACGTAAATCTTTGTCTTGTGTGATTATCGTTTATTTTCTTGTTCTTGTTTATTCGCTTTGGGTTTTGCTTTCGTTGTTGTATACTCAACAACTGGTATCAGAGCCTAGGTTTTCAGGCGAGTGGGAGCGATGGCAGAAGATGGGAAGGTAAATATCGACAAATTTGATGGCAAAGATTATGGGTTTTGGAAGATGCAAATTGAGGATTATTTGTATCAGAAAAAACTACATGAACCGCTGGAAGAGAAGAAACCAACTGCAATGAAGGATGAAGATTAGAAGTTTTTGGACAGGCAGGCTCTGGGGGTTGTCAGGTTGACTTTGGCGAAGAACGTTGCTTACAATATCATCAAGGAAATGACAACTTATGGTTTGATCAAGGCTTTGTCAAACATGTATGAGAAGCTGTCTGCTTCAAATAAGGTGCATTTGATTCGCTTGCTAGTTGCCACTAGATTGAATGAAGGCGATTGTGTTGCTGATCATGTGAACAAATTTAATTCCATCCTAGCAAGATTGGCATCGGTGGATATTAAATTCGATAATGAAGTACAAGCCTTGTTGTTGGCATCTTCATTACCAGACAGTTGGTCGGGATTTGTCACTGCCACTACAAGAAATTTGCAATCACACAACACCTATGAAACAACGGTCGACCAAAAAACTGTTTCCCCAAATTAGGAGACGACGGGGAATTTTTTTTCTGCGAATAACTGTTGTTAGACAACATGTAGAACAATGCTTATAGCAGTTTTTCGAAAGACTTGTCTCTGTGGCATCCTCTTATCGAGGTAGACAACAGTTCTTAAATTGCACTGTTGTCATAGATCTTTAACATAACAGTCCAAAACCGTTGTTAATAAGCTAACTTATTGTAATCTCAGACAATGGTTTTGGACTAATTTGAAAAAACAGTTGTTACAAAATATACATATAAACAACGGTTTACGGAGTCTGTTGTATAAAGGAGTCAACAGAGAAGCATCATACAACGGTTTTACAATTTTGACAGAATAACTGTCGTCTGTTTACAAGAAATCATGGCACCACCTGATTGGTGGAAAATATTTCACTTGGATCGCTGAGTTGGCGAAATGAGAGTCGTTGATTGATTTTACTTGGATTGCTTAGTTGGAAGAATGAGAACCGTCGATTGTGAGAATTTATCACACAACGGTATTTTGCAGAAACCGTTGTGTAAAATCTAAAATTCAGATTGGTTGATAATTAGCGAAATAATCTTTTAAAATGACTTTTTAGACGATCAAACCTTACGGATGTTAACATATATTGATTTTAGCCATGTAAAAAAATAATAAAAAATTTCAAAATTTATCTTGCTTGACTTTATAAGGAAAATGAGGTAAAAGTACAACTTCCTAAAACAAGATTCGTTGCCGATTAACGAAATAAATTTTTCAAATGATTTTTTGGGCGATCCAACTGTACGGATCTTAACATATATTGATTTTAGCCACGTAAAAAAATAAAAATAAAATAAAATTTATCTTGCTTGAGTTTTTAAGGAAAATGAGGTTAAAGTACAATTCTCTAAAACAAGATTCGTTGTTGATTAATGAAATAATTTTTGAAATAATTTTTTGGACGATCCAACCGTACGGATTTTAAAATATATTAATTTTAGCCATGTAAAAAAAATTTAAAAAATTTTAAAATTTATCTTGCTTGACTTTATAAGAAAAATAAGGTAAAAGTACAACTCCGTGAAATAAGATTCATTGCTGATTAAGGACATATTTTTTCAAAATATTTTTTGGACGATCCAACAATACGGATGTTAAAATATATTTATTTTAGCCATGTAAAAAAATAATAAAAAATTTTAAAATTTATCTTCCTTGAGTTTTAAAGGAAAATGAGGTAAAAGTACAACTCCCTAAAACAAGATTCGTTGCCGATTAACGAAATGATTTTTTGAAATGATTTTTTCGACGATCAAACCGTACGGATGTTAACATATATTGATTTTAGCCATGTAAAAAAATAAAAAAATGTTTAAAATTTATCTTGTTTGTGTTTTTAAGGAAAATAAGGTAAAAGTACTACTCCCTAAAACAAGATTCGATGACGATTAACGAAATAATTTTTTTGAATGATTTTTTGGACGATCCAACCGTACGGATGTTAAAATATATTGATTTTAGCCATATAAAAAAATAATAAAAAATTTCAAAATTTATCTTCCTTGAGTTTTAAAGGAAATTGAGGTAAAAGTACAACTCCCTAAAACAAGATTCGTTGCCGATTAACGAAATGATTTTTTGAAATGATTTTTTCGACGATCAAACCGTACGGATGTTAACATGTATTGATTTTAGCCATGTAAAAAAATAATAAAAAAATTTAAAATTTATCTTGTTTGTATTTTTAAGGAAAATGAGGTAAAAGTACTACTCCCTAAAACAAGATTCGATGCCGATTAACGAAATAATTTTTTTGAATGATTTTTTGGACGATTCAACCATACGGATGTTAAAATATATTGATTTTAGCCATGTAAAAAAATAATAAATAATTTCAAAATTTATCTTCCTTGAGTTTTAAAGGAAAATGAGGTAAAAGTACAACTTCTTAAAACAAGATTCGTTGCCGATTAACGAAATAAATTTTTCAAATGATTTTTTGGGCGATCCAACCTTACAGATCTTAACATATATTGATTTTAGCCACGTAGAAAAATAAATAAATAAAATTTATCTTGCTTGAGTTTTTAAGGAAAATGAGGTAAAAGTACGACTCCCTAAAAGAAGATTCGCTGCTGATTATCGAAATAATTTTTGAAATGGTTTTTTGGACGATCCAAATGTTAAAATATATTTATTTTAGCCATGTAAAAAAATAATAAAAAATTTCAAAATTTATCTTCCTTGAGTTTTAAAGGAAAATTTATCCAACCGTACGGATGTTAAGATATATCAATTTTAGTCATATGAAAAAATTATTAAAAAATGAAAAATGATTTTTTCATTTTTCACACCATTTTTGGTTTTCCCCCTTTAATTTTCATTTCCCCCTTCCTTTTATTTTCATTCCCCCCCCCCTTACCTCCCCCTTCCCCTTTCTTTAGATCTGACCCCTCTTCTTCTCCTCTTTCTACTCTTCCATGTCTCTCCCACGACTTTTCTCTCTGTCCTCTCTCTACATGGTTTTGTCGTGGATTAAGTGTGTATTATGATGGGTTTAGATTTTTGAGTTTTCAAAACCCTAACCATCTCCCTCTACAATGTTGAAGATATAATTGGAATGACAATTTTGACGAGACCAAAGATGAGAGTATCGATAGTGCTTGGAAGGTGAGGCAATTTGCATTGATATTTACTAGTAGGCTTACCCCTCTTCCTCTTCTGCTCAGACATGGCCAATCTTTTTACTCCTCCACAAAATCCAATCTTCATCGCCGGTCATTCAAGAAACTCTTCAGTTTCCCATCCAGGTTCATATTTTATGTTAATTATTGGATTTTTGATGTACCCTTTTGAATTTTTGATAAATCTTGCTGACCCCTATTTGTGATTTGTGTGATTTCAGAAAGTTAGTTGTGGTATTAGAGGAATTGGTATTGGCCATACAGTAAACATTGAATTTTGTTCTTCTTGTTCTTGCTGGTTAAATGGAAATTACTAATTTTAGCTGATTTTGCAGGTAATTTGGGCTTTAAAATGGGCATCTGAATGAATTGGTAAATATATATGCTTTATTTGGAGTTTTGTTCTGATTATTTATGGGTTTTGATTTAACTAATTGGAGATTTTTAAAATTGATGGTCCTCTATTTTACACAAAAAACTCCTCTGTCTAAATTCCATAGTGTTCTTCAGCCATAATTTTGAGTGAATGACACTTATATATGTGTGTTAATTTTGTGGTTGTTAAACAGAGGGAATGTGCTAAAGAACCGATTAGGTTACACTCAGGTGCAGCAGAGAATAAGCTGAAAGTTCATATACAAGAAGTACTCAAATGCTGAGGGAGGAGCTGTTTCTCTTCTTCCACGGGCCACAGGTAGTAATAGATCAAATTAATTTATGACTTCCAGATGAAATTGGAGAGGGACACGTTTTCTGGCTATTACAGATAATTCAATGGTACAACTTCATACTTTGAGTCCGACATATACTGTGATGATTATTTTCTGTGTGACCTTAATTTCCTTCTCCATTTCCAAGCTGAATAACTTGAAAATATGAAACATTTCAAATTGATCAGCTGCATACTTCTGCTAGTTTTTTTAAGAATACTAGCATATACTATTTGTGACTCTTACCTATTTTTCATACTTTCTTAATTCTTTTTCCACAAGTATTTTCGTTTGTAATCTAATATTTTCAGAGAAGCAAGCATGTTATTAACTTGATTGCAAATGATTCAGCAAAAACAATTTTCCTGTTATGAACGGCTTTTAGTATCTAGATTTCCTTGTCAGGCCACATAATTGAATTATATAGTAGATATATCTACACAGGTTTTGTAGATTTTATCTAGATAATGGACATATATATGTTATTTTGCAAAAGTTGTTCTGCCTATGCTACATATACTAGGAATGTTATGTTTTTTTTAAAACCGACTGGATTCAGAACCGCCTTGTGCAGATCTAGGGCTGTGGTCTTGAAGCAGTTATCTTTATTAGTTTTGTTCTTTTAATGCATTATACATAACTGTACTTCATTTTAATACTAAAGATGTATAATGTTTATGATCCAGTGGCTTGAATCAGAAATGTTGCGGCTCACTCATCTTCATGATAGAGCAAGTGATTTAGGCAATAAGAAAAAATATCCTTTGCTGTTAATTTTATGTTTCGTTCTCTCTGGGTTTTTCTTCTTCTTTGAACATTGTAAACAATCATTATGGATAAGTTATATACACATGCTTATGGCAACAGAGGTGATTTACCTTGTGATATAGTAGTATTTAATTCTTACTTCTGAAGATAATGATAGTGAAATTGACAGTAATAAACAAGGTTTGCTTCTCACCTATCTCTCTATAATATAAACATTATTATTCAATAATCTTTTTATAATTACAAAAAAGTCTTTTGTTTGTTCAGAAATGTGTATGAGGGATAAAGGCTCTGGCTTTAGCAGGAGAGGAAGGGAGCCAATATCTCCAGGAAGTAATGATGTAAATGATTCCTGGAGTGGTGACAGGAATATACTAGTAAGAATGGAGAAATTGATACTAATTTACTAGACTAATATATGTATGCTCTGTTTATATTATAAATAATTAGCATTTTATCAATGATCATCAACAATAGGTATTGTCAAAGGTGGGTACTACTTTAGGGATAGTAAAACATGGCGTTGAGTGCCGTATTTACCTTCATATGTACCTTTTCGGCAGGTAATTGCTCTGTGAACTCGTGTTATACTTTTCTTGCATTGAGTACATGAGATTTTACATTCAATATGTGTTTATGAAGCTGGCCTTCCTGAAGATGAGTGTCATTATGCGATTTATGACTATGATTTTGTGACCGTAGAGAATTGGCAGAAGAGCAGAATTTTCTTTATTTGCTTTATTTGCATTCCATTTCGTTAAGTTCATTTATTTATGATCTATATATGGTTGTAAAGGTGTCCAAGGTAAGGAGCAAAATGATTTACGCAAGCTATAAAGATAGATTTAAGAGGGAATTCGACGGCATCCAGCTTGACTTGCAAGCCACTGATCCAACAGAAATGGGACTTGATGTTTTCAATAGCCAAGCTGATTAAAATGTGTACATTAATGAGCATTAGTAGGAATAGATTTTAATGTAATTCTTGTAGAGAACAATTGTATTGTAAATTTAATTTCAATTGTGAAATAATAATTGAATTATTATAATACCATTTTATTTGAAAACTGGTTTAATTTAAATAATGAGATTAATTTTATAAACAGTTGTGTGAAAGCCACATTAAAAATGATAAAAACCGTTGTATGTCTCAGTGCACATAGTTTTTTTTTAAAAATGTTATCTTTTGATATTATTTGTAATGGTTTAAATCTTTTACACCATTGCGTAAAGCTGTTGTGAGCATAGCTAAAATACAATACCCAAAAAATAAAAAATCGTTGCGTAAAGTATCTCATACATTTATTTCTTAATAAAAACCATTGTGTAACTAGATGAAATAAATACATAAACTGTTGTAGGAGTCAATTCTCATAACACTATTTTTAACTATTGTGCCTGTAAATTGTTACAACGGCTAAAAAACTGTTATTTGTAGAATATTATAAAGGGTCATATGCGTTGTGTGAATAAAAAGAGACAATGGTTTTATATTCGGTTGTGTGATGTATTTGTTACAATGGTGCGTAACCATTGTATGAGTGCCAAACACACCGCCCCCGGATAGACAACGAAAAATTCATCTTTTAGACAACGGTGGAAAATCATTGTCCGATTCAATATTTCTTGTAGTGTGCTATAAGTAATTCATCTGAAAGCGGTAAGATGACTTTTGATGGAGTTCGAGATTCGATTATTGGAGAAGATATGCATAGGAGAAACTCAGGGGAGTCGTTAGGTTCCTTGTTGAGTGCTGAGAGTAGAGGAAGAAAGTTCAAAAAGGGGCAGAATAAGGGGCGTAGCAGATCGAAGTCACAGAAGAGATGACAATCCAAGGATCGCAAGGATATTGTTTGTTGGAATTGTCAGAAGAAGGGTCACTTCAGGAATCAGTGCACGGCTCCTGCGGCTCCAAAAGGAAAGAGAAAAGAGGATAATTCAGCTAACGTAGTTGAAGAAGTGGAGGATGATGATGCTTTGATTTGTTGTGTTGAATGTTCGGTTGAATCATGGGTTATGGATTCTGGTGCATCATTCCATGCTACCCCTTGCAAGGATTTAATGTTAAATTTCAGAGTTGAAAATTTTGGTAAAGTTTGTCTTGCTGATGATGAGACTTTGGATATTGCGGGCATGGGAGATATTAATATCAGAACCTTTTTTGTAACTAGATGGACGTTGAAAGATGTAAGGTACATTCTTGGACTGAAGAAGATGTTGTTATCTGTGGGTCAGTTAGATAAGGAAGGGTATCGAGTTACTTTCGGAGACGGATAGTGGAAGGTTATAAAGGGGAATCTAGTCATTGCTCGTGGAGAGAAAAAGGGGACTTTATACATTGTTGAACAATCTAGCTATGAAGCAAATGCAGTTGCTGATGAGATTGAGTCTTCAACTTTGTGGCATAGAAGGCTTGGTCATATGAGTAAAAAAGGTATGAAGCTGTTAACTTCGAAGGGGAAGATTTCAGAGTTGAAGAATGTGGAAGTTGGATTCTTTGAGCCATATGTTCTTGGAAAGAAGAAACGTGTTACTTTTGCAAAATCAGGGAGGACCCCCAAAGCTAAGAAGTTAGAGCTAGTTCATTCAGATTAAATTTATGGCTTTAGAATTTTTTGGGAGGGATGAGATGGTGTAGTTTTTAAAGATATGACTATTTTTACTCATATATATATGTCATCCTTTTAAATTGAAGAGCTCTAAGTTTATATTTAGTAGTTATACATATTTGATGAAAATTTGTAGGTTTTATGAGCAAATTACTTGTTCGTCAATTTAAGATCAAAATTGTACAATAGCATTTAGTAGATTATTGCTCTAGCATTGTAATTGTTTCAAAATTTTAACAAGATTGGTCGATATTTCAACACTGTACATACAATTAGCGAAATTATTTATTTTCTAAGACATCGTATGTGAGTTCAACTCAGTCACCATGATTCCGTAACAATGTCTTGCAAATCACTGACGATGAATTTATAGAAAATCACTCACACTTAAAACGACCAACTTAGAGCATACAAGAATCCATGACCAGGTACTTGAAGGTCGAGCTGTTTTCGCTTCTACCAAGGTCGATTCCACATTAAATTTTAACTTGGTCGTTGCACCGAAATCTTATATTACATAACAATGATAGATGGACTGATTTATTTGTTTTAATGATAGACGAATAGATTTATTGAATTATATTATAATTGAATTTGCATTTTTGTCGTTATCGATCTGTAAATGAAATTAATTTTTAGAATTTATGTAGTTTGCTATTAGGTTCAATATAATTGTTCTAATTGTCAATTGTCTAGAAAGTGTATTTGATGGGTTTTTATAATTTTTAAGAGACCATGTAGGTGTTTGAAGTTGGCATGGTATGTGTTTGCGGTTGGGAAAAGCCAATTGGTGCACCAGAAAAGTTCTGCAATCATTGCAGAGAGATTCGTAGAAAATAATGACTAACTAACCATTCATGAGCAACAAATACCTACTGAATTCATCAAATACCAAATAGATTCATCAAATACACACCATATTAATACTTAAAACGATGGCAACCTTAAGAAACGAGTAATATTTATTGGTTGTTATTGAGCTTTAGTCAAAAAAGTTACCGGTTCGATTACTTCCAATTCAGTTGTCGTTATATTTATAAAATGACCCATAACAAGATGACTTGTGGATTATCTGTCATTTTTATAATAATTAGGGTTTAGGGTAGAAAGTTTAAAAATAATATTTAATTATAAAGAAACAAATACAGTACATATTGTTGGGGTTTATTGGTAATGAAAATAATCTAAACTGATTTTTTTTAACGAACCAGTTTTAATAGTTGTAGTTTATACTAATATTTTTTTCATTTTTTTTAATCGTAGGAAACCCGCAACCGCTACCGTTCTGGTGGAACCGGATAGTCCCCACGGGCTCACGCAATAGCGTGCAAACTATGTGAGCCAAGATAAACTGCATTTAAGCCACATGTTGTGTATCACGAGACTTAATCATAAATTGTCCTATTTAACCAACCGAGCCAACCGTTGCGCGTAGTTTATATTAATATTTAACCACGATAGTAAAAGATATTTTAACGGATATATTTGAACTATTAAGAAAGAAGTTAACATTAAAATATTTAAGATATTATCTCATTATTTTATACAAAACATAAATATTTTAAAGCAACAATACTATATTTTTTTAATATCATTATTTCTGATACGTTGATATTTTCTTTTAAATTTTGAAGTTGCAATATTATATTTTTTAATATCTTAATTTAGGTGGTATATGATTAATAAAAATTCAAAATAAATTATACCATGTATTTTTAATTTTTACATATATTAAACTTGTAGTAATATTTTTCTTATAATTTATTTTTTAACAAAATATATTTAAAATTTATTGAATAAATCCAAAAAAATGTACTCAATTACAAAAAAGAAATAATATTATCAACAAAAATGGTATTCCCCAAAATATGGGGCGCCCAATCAAAAATTAGAAATTTTGGTAAATTTTGGTCGGGAGTTTTAAACGAACATGTTATTAACGACTAATAAAATATAAGGTCTATTAAAATTCATTACACAAAATTCAACTACAATGTATGTTCAATCACTATTACTTATATTGAATATTTTCTTTTTTCACCAAACACCATAATTTACCTTAATTTTGTTTAAGCAAGCTAGGCCTCTTATGTATGTTTCGACTTTAAATGTAAAATTAAATAAAGTCAATAAGTAAAAAAGCAAATATAAGAGTAATACCGTACAACCAAAATTAAATAATAGTTTAGAATCGCGACAAGAAAAAGATTTATAAGGCATGCCATACAAATATTTATTTAAATGATCTAATATAATAACAGTTATATTTACTTTTATATACATATATGTTTATGATGCTTTTATAAAAAGAGATTCAATTTGAAAAATATAAAGAAGATAAATTATCCTCTATTACATTTTATTTAATGGTAGTTGCACTAGAAAATTTTGAAAAATAAGGTAATTTATGATTGAAAATTACAATAAATTACGTAATCTAGTGAATATTTTTTTGTTATAATTAATGGAGAGAATTGCATTTTGCATCCCTTAATTTTGACCCAAAATCAATATTGTATACTTATTTTCATAAACTGTAGTTTGCATGCCTTGAAACCTGATACAAATATCACCCTTTTTGCTTAATTTTGTTATTCACAGGGGAAAAAACTGGACTTTCAGCTTTAAAAATTAATTAGAATATAGTTTATCTATTCTAAATTGTATTTAAAATTGAAATTTATATATTTTTTATATTTCTGAATTTTGGAGTTATACTATTAATTTCAGTTTCAATTTTATTATGTGGCGTTAATTTGTAAAATGTATATTTAAATTTTAATTTTGATTATACATTAAAATTTAGTAATAAATTTGTTGCATCACCTATTGTAATTATTTGATGTAATTATTATTTAAGTGTATATTTAAGGAAGAGAATTTATTATTATACACATTTTTTGTTTTTTTTTAATTATAAGTACATAATTTTTTACATTATATATTAGAAAACATGTTTTACCCGTCATTATTTTTTATTTGTAACTGAGGGTTGCCTTTTGCATTTGAATTAAAAGTTTCGGGTAGCAAACTACAATTTGTGAAAATATGTTTAAAATATTAATTTTGGGTCAAAGGTAAAGGATGAAAATTAATAAATATAATACTATTAAATAAAATAAAATAACAAAAACCAAAACCAAAATTTTAAATATTTGGGCTTAGCCCATTATACATTAATTTGGGTCTACTGGCGGGCCCATTACATTGGGGGATGAAGGGTAATTAGGTATACATAATTAAAATCTACCTACCACCTACCAAATTTTGGGATTATTATAAGATAGTCTACATGTATGATTATCCCTTCTTCAAACCAATAGAAGCTTTGTTGTAAAGAAATACAGAAGATAATGGAAAAGATCTTCTCAAATTCTTCCTTATCTTCCTCTGCATCACCAACATCGGTTGAAGAAGATGGTCCTCCTGCCCTTGTGAAGAAAACATCATCTCTTTACAGGGGAGTTCATAAGTATAGATCTTACTCTTTCACCTACAACTACATATTATGTACATTTAAAACCAAATAGAAAATGGATGAATCTTTTCTTAAGCACTATTATTGAATTATTCACCTTATAATCTGTTGTTCTTAATTATGTAGTTATTTATGTGGTGTTCATTTTAATTCAAATATTTACATTAAAATTTTTCAATTAATTCCTATTTTCAATGATTAGGATGAAGACAGGGAAATTTGAGGCTTATGTATGGGATAAAGGTACATCTAGTGCTTCCCAACAAATCAAGAAAGGAAGACGAGGTGATTTTTTTTAGAATTTTATCATATATATTTTTTAATTAATTTTTCTTTCATTTATTTAAAAATATTTTTTGTTCTAACAATTATTTATTTATGTTTGGTCTTGATTTGCCCCCATAACTTGTACTTTGTCCCCAGTTTACCTAGGTATGTTTCACTTTTTAACTCTTTTTATTTAAATTTATTATTCTGGAAGTTTTATCATTTCTTTTAATAAAAAATAATTCAAAGAGTATCAAATATACTACTTGCAGGAGTCTATGAACATGAAGAAGATGCCGCTCATACTTCTGATCTTGCTGCTCTCAAATATTGGGGACTCACTGCTCCACTTAATTTTCCTGTACTTAACCCCTTCATCTAGTGGTTTAAAAATTATATTTGCATATTATTTCATAGACAATACATTTTGATAAGTTCCCTTTTTAATAATATATATGGTTAAAATTTGCAGATCGAATTATACGAAAAAGAAATTGGCAAAATGCAAAATTTAACAAAGGAGGAGTATGTAGCCACTCTAAAGAGAAACAGCCGTGTATATTCTGCTGGAGTTTCAAAATATAGAGGAGTATGCAAGTAATATTTTTAACCCTATTTTACCATGACATTTACTAACATTTTTCAATTACTTTTTGAACATAAGTTACAAACTCAACAATAAAAATGATGCATGTTTATTATGACATTTATTTACCAATTTTTTTTTTACATTTTTGACATGCATTCGTAGTTTTTTATACCTTTTTTCAATATGATGTAGTACAAAATTAGATCTTAAAGATTACTACAATGATATTGTGTGACAAAATGTATTTTATTCATTTGATTTTTATTATTCGAGATCGAACAATAAAATTAAGCAAGTTTATTATGATATTTATGACCCGTCATGTGGTTGCTAGCTCCATTATCTAGATACGATACGTTAGATTCACCTCATTTTTTTGAGCGTCTGACACCAATTTTGGTGTCACACCCTCTTCATTTAACAATAAATTCATCTGTCCACACTCCACCATTAACAATGCTGGCTCATCATATGGTATTTGTGACATTTACTTCCAGTCGTTGATCCTTCTCGCGTCTTGGTTTCCTGCACTCCGCTGCGTAGTGGCCATAAATAAGAAATTGAAACATTTAACCTTGCTTCTGTCTCGAAAGCCTCGATTCCCTTCTCTCACTCAAGTTTCATTTCTACTATGTTTCCCTCTCGAGTTTGATATCTTCAACCATTCCTCTCTTGTAAAGAGTAGTTGTCCCTCAATTTTTTCTTTTTTCAGCAATTCTTCCTTGGAAAGCAATAGTTGTCCCCCATTGGGTTCACTCTGGCCTTTTAGCCGTTCTTCATGAGCCGTCAATGACCCAACTGCTTCCTCAACTGACATACTCTCCAAGTCACTGAATTGCTCGATTGTTGATGCTATCTACAAGAATTTTGAAGGAACAACTCTAAGCAATTTTTTAACCACGTAGCTTTCTTCAACTACCTCTCACAAAGCTCGTATATTTTCCACCAGGCCAGTAAGCTTCATACAAAAGTCGTCAAGCTGTTTTGTTTTCTTCATTTTCAGTGATTCAAAATCAGCTTCCAGAGTCTACACCTTGGCCTTCTTTACACGGTCAGCTCCAAGATACATTGTTTTGATAGAATCCCAGGCTTCCTTGGCCGTGGTTTTTTCTGCCAAAGACAGGAACATATCTTCAGGAATCACTTGATAAATAGCTGCCAATGCAATCTTATTAATGCTGATAACTATTACATAAATAGTGGAATAACAAGAGAAGTAAGTGATAGCTAAAAACCAGGAACTTAAACAAACTAATGTTTCCTACAAAAACTCCAATAGACAGACTTATTCCACGACTCCTAAAAGCTCTCCTGAATGTTGCAGACTAAGTCCCAGATGACTCAGAACAACCAGGTGGCCCTTGCAGAAAATAAACAATTCAAATAACAATTAAGTTTAGAATAAAACCAACAAATCTGACCTATAGTTGAACTTTATTTCCATGCTCTCGACTTTATGATTAAGTCAATTTCATCTTTTTCAAGTCTGTTACCCTTATATATTACCTAATTTCTTACCTGCCAAATTATCAAGAACATAGAAAATAAGCAAGTCTCTCCTCATTGTGACCTAATTATTTTGTAGAAAAATTGCATAACCGATTTAATGCATTTTTTGGGAATTTGACCTTGCGTAATTTCATACCATTAGAGTAAAATATTGAAACTTTTTTTCTAATAAAAAGTTCTAGAAAATATGATCAATATATTCACAACCCTTTGAAAACAAATTAAAACTCTTGTCGGTAGGTAATCCTTTATTTTTTAGCAATCCTAGTGTTGGAAGGGAGGTATGTATTGAATTTCGAACCAATAATCTTAGCTTAGGAGGTGATTTTTGTTGCCATAATAGATGTCACAAATCTGTGCGATAAATTTGTCCACTAGGTTGTAACAAGAAGTTGTATAAACATTTTTTGTCACTTTTGAGATGAGTGTGTCATTGCTGCCACAGAGAAGTCAAAAATATAATTACCATTTTTGAACATTTTTCTAAACCAATATGTATTTTCCATGAATGAGTTGTAAAATCTAGAGATCCTTTAGGTAAGTAATTGACTTTAAAACCAAATAACATGCTAAAATTGAATAGATTGGCCATCTACTAACCTTCAATAAAAATCTAGGATTTAAAGATTTTTATATTTTTCTCCTATGACAATTCGGTGATATTTATCTACACTTCTCCACCAAGATATTGACAATTTGATCTTATACTCCAGCGCGTTATTTAGAAAATCAACCCCATATTATTTAGAAAATCAACCCCATATTTATTTATTAAAACTTCACACCATAAATTTCCTTTGTGTTCAGGCCTTCCATGAAAGAACAATTTTTTGTGCTAACATGCTTCATAATTGCAGTCCTCCCTTTTTTCTTCCATCACAATTTTTTTCCTAGTGTCTTATGTGTATTTTCCTTGTCTTTTACTCGCACATCTCCCAGATAGAAGTCTCTTTTAAATTTTTTACACATATATTATGTTTTTTGGGGTTTAATAAAATATGTAGTTTTCTTGTATTTCCTCCCACCTCTCCCCCGATAGAAGTCTCATTGGCATGTGGTATGTAAAATTTGTGTAGTTAAAATGAGAAACATGGGGAATATCAGGTCTACTTTCTTAATCCCCGTTATCTATTGACTTTTTGGGTAAGGACCACCATTGAGTTGAAATGAGAGGATTGGCTATGATTATATCAGATGAATCCATCATTTCTATTTAGAGCCTTACCCATTCTTGGTAGAGTCAACAGTATCAAAAGCTTTTTCGAAGTCCAGTATAGTAACATTACTCTAGATTTCCATACTTAAATATTGCGAAGCACCTCATTTGTGATGAGGATTATATTTGTGATATGCCTAACTTCCACAAACGTTGTTGGCTTAGTTGCTACGAGTTTGAACAACACAAATTTCAACCTGTTGGCCAATAGTTTGAGTATTATTCAAACTTTTACTTGGAAGGTTTAGGTAGTAGGTTAGTATGCATATCTTATGGTTTTGTATCATTCCTCATTTCGTGCTGAGGAATTTAACTGGTACTACATCTCCCCAATGTTAAAGCACTTTGTGCCGGATTGTTAGATTCCGGGATTTATGACTTATGAGTAATCAACTTATGAGTCCCAATTTTTCCTCCTTTATTCAGAATAACAATTTTCCAATAACCTGGTAGGTCTAAGAATTGTAACGTGTTTGCCATAAGAATATATACCTCTTCAGCTTGTTATTTCTAACACTGGGATGAATAAAAAACAAAGTTCCAAAAATGTTCTGAGAGAGAGATTTAGCAATACTAATGTCTGTATTACTTTTCTTATTACTCACAAATGAATACAAAGTATAATATAAAGAAACTATTGCTACCTAAAAATAAGGATCAGACCCCTACTATGAAGCCACTAACTAAATAACTATCTCCTACAATTTCTCAACAACTAAGCCCAATTCCTCTGCTAACGTGCTACATATCACGTTTACAATTATTACAAGATAAAACCATATAGGTTTAGATTATAATTCTAACATTCACCCCTGTAATCTAAATTTCAATCCTACAGGTTTTTGATTCCCAACAAATCTCTCATCCTCTTAAACTTCACTGTTGTCAAGGCTTTGGTCATTATGTCTGCACGTTGTTGTCCTGAATTAATGAATTTAATTTGAATCTCCTCGCGCTCCACACAACCTCGAATGAAATAGAACCCTATGTCAATGTGTTTACTTCTCCCGTGAAACACCGAATTTTTAGTTAAGTCAATAGCAGACTTATTGTCCAAATAAATCACTATTGGATCAAGTTTTCTTCCTGTAATTTGACTGAGCAACTTGCTGAGCCACACTCCTTGACAGGCAGCCGCGTTAGCGGCCATGAATTCAGCTTCACATTAACTCAAAGCTACGCACATCTGCTTTTGTGATACCCAGGTGATCAGACTGTCATTTAGATAAAAAAACCATTCCACCAGTGCTCTTACGATCTTCTATACTACCCTCCATATCACTATCTGAGTACCCTGAGAGCAAGTAATTTACAGTTCCCCGTTCATAAACCAACCCATAATTAACAGTCCCTTTTATGTACCTTAAAATCCACTTGACAGCATTCATATGTAAATTTGTTGGACGTTCCATATACATGCTTACAACACCTACACTATAAGCAATGTCAGGCCTGGTATGAACCAGATACCTGAGACAACAAATTAAGCTCCTGAAAATGGTCAAGTTCACTGCCTTTCCTCCTCATCTTTGCATATCTGGATTTTTGACTTCATTGGATACTTAACCGCATTACAATCAATGAGTCATGCCTCCTCAAGCAGCTTCTTTGCGTAGGCTATTTGTTTTATTTCTGTAAATCCATTTTGCTGGCTAACCTCAATACCCAAATAGTACGCCAACCTTCCCAGATCACTCATCTCGAATTTCTCCTTCATTTATTGTTTGAATGTATTTATAACGTCAACACTAGTACCAATAATCAACAAATCGTCGACATAGATGCCTATAATCAACACTTCGCTTCTTTCACATTTTGTATAAACAGCATACTCATAAGGACATTTGACAAATCCTAATTTTTCAAGAAATTTACTTAAATTTAGCATACCACGCTCGTGGTGCTTGTCTTAATCCATAGAGAGCTTTGACGAGCTGATAAACCATGTGCTCCTTCCCTTTCTTGATAAATCCATCTGGCTGGGTTACAAAAGCAATCTCCTGTAATTCTCCATTAAGAAACGCGGACTTCACGTCCATGTGATGCACCTCCCACTCGTTTTTAGCAGCCAAAGCAAACAACAATTTCACTTTCTCAAACCGAGTAACCGGAGCATATACCTCCTCAAAATTAACCCCTTGCTTTTGCACGTAACCCTTTGCTACATTTCTCGCTTTGTACTTGACAACATTCACATCCGCATCCCTTTTTAATTTGTAAACCCATTTCACACCAATCGCTTTGTGACCAGGTGGTAGCTCTACTAACTTCCAGGTCATGTTCATTTCAATGGCATCAATTTTAATCTGCATTGCCTTTCTCCATGCTTGATCCACTACAGCTTGATCAAAGCTCTTTGGCTCCTCTACACCCAGTAACATAAGCTCCTCCTCATCCAATTCAATCATCTCCGTATTATCATAAATGTCACTCAATATTTTGAATTTTCTAGGCTGTTGACTGCTCCCAAATTGTGCAGTCTCACTACTGTCTCCATCTGATAAAGATTCATAACGTAAATTTGAGCTAACTTGATTACTCTCACCTGTAAAATCATTTCCTCCTTCTGACGGTGTATTATCATGAAAAGTTGAACTTACTTGGTCACTAGCAGCTGTGAAATCATTTTCCCCATCTGATGTATTATGTTCTTCATAGGACTGATTTTCAGTAGGTTAATGTGCACGTACTTCGTGTACAAGAAACTACCTTGAGGTGTAGTCACTGCCAATTCTTTATCTTCATTCTCCCAGTTCAGCATCTTTTTTTCTTCTATGACAACATCCCTACTCACCCAGATCTTCTTTGTTTTTGGATAATAGAAGCGACATGCTTTTGTGCCTGGTTCACGTCCCAAGTACACCACCCTCTTGCTACGATCCTCTAACTTTCTGACATTAACACTCGGGATTCTCATATATGCCAGGATTCCAAAAATTCTCAAGTGACTCAAGTCAGGCTTGTTTCCGGTCCAAACTTCGTACGACGTCTTTCCTGATAAAACATGCGTAGGAAGCCAGTTTAGTATATAAACTGTGTGACGAACTGATTCTCCTCACATAGTTCTAGGAATTTTCTTTTCTTTCAGCAAACTTCGAGCCATAGCCACAATGGTTATGTTCTTTCGCTCAACGACTCCATTTTGTTGAGGAGAATACGGAGCTGTGAAGTGTCTGACAATACCATTCTCTTCGCAATATGATTTGAATTGGTCTGAAATGAACTCCCTTCCTCGATCTGTCCTAAGTACTTTTCTTTTCTTTTCAGTTTCTCTTTCAAATTGTACTTTGAATTTCTGAAAAGCTCCTAATGCTTCGTCTTTACTAGTAATTATATAAATCCACATAACGCGGATAAACTCATCTACCAATAACATAAAATATTTATTACCAGCCATTTTTTATGGAGATATTGGTCCACACAAGTCCCCATTTATCAGTTCGAACACATGTTTGGCATGAAAGCTTGCCTTTTCCCGGAAATGGTTTGCGAGTGTTGGTGTTTGAACTAAAAAAAGAAAGAGAGAAAATATAGAGAAGTAGTGAATAAAATGAGATACATACTTCTATTTTATTTCTGATAACCAACGTGTGGTTTTATACACTAGAAAATACTAAAACTCCTAAAAAATAGAACTTATCTTATCTACTAATTATTTGAAAAACACCTAACAAACTAATCAACAAAATTTGAAGAAAATAATTCAAATAATTTTGAATTATTCTCAACACTCCCTCATAATTCAAAATTCAAAATTCTAAAATTAATTCCATGATGTTGTACTTCCCACCATCATCATTGTTGTTGGAGCCCTTCTCTCCACAGTTTCATTTGGGAGCCCTTCTCTCCACAGTTTCATTTGGGAGCCCTTCTCTCCACAGTTTCATGTTGATGCACTCTCACCAATGTACACATTGGAGCACTTCTCTCCAATATCAAAATAGTTCTTCATCAAATACTTGTGTCTTATTGACACTTTCTTTCGTCTTGACTCTACAATACTTTTGCACATGTCCAAACCTCTTGCATTTAAAGCATTTAGGCCTTTCCTTGTTCCAACAATCTTTTTTGTCATGCCCATTCTTCTTACAATGACCACATTGAGTAAATTTTATTTTTTGCTTTTGAGTTTTTGCCAAAAAAGCTCCTTCAACCGTATTTTCAGTTTCTTTGTTTCTCATCGCTCTTCTTTGTTCTTGAGCTTGCAGAGAATTAATTAGTTCGGATAAAGATAGTTCACTTATATCTTTTGAATCTTCAAGAGATGAAAGTTTTGACTCAAACCTTTCGGGCAAACTCACAAACAGCTTCTCTACAATTTTGCTATCAGGTACATCTTTTCCCATCAGCCGCATTTTGTTAATAACACCCATCAAATTATCATAATAATCTTGTATAGTGTCTTTTTCTTTCATGGCTAAAGTCTCAAAATCCCTTTTGAGATTTAAAACTTGCATCCTCTTTATTCTTGCGTTGCCTTCATACAATTCTTTTAGCTTATCCCAAGCCTCTTTTCCTGTTTCACAAGTCATAATTCTTGTGAAAATCGATTCTGACACGACCGTATGAATAATTGATAAAGCTCTTGGACCCTTACTTGACTCATTTTCGTGAAGCTTGATTTGATTTAGAGTAGGATTATCGGTAAGAGGTTGTATCTCCCTCTCACTTTCCACCCATGTCCATAAACCCAAACCTTTTAAATGAGTTTTCATCTTAACAGCCCATACTTGATAATTTTCACCATTAAAAAATGGAGGAGAAAGATTTGGTGTTTGATTTGAAGACATGGCTATGTTATATCACAGACCCTTAAGATTAATAAGGCTCATGATACCACTGTTGGTGTTTGAACTAATAAAAGAAAGAGAGAAAATATAGAGAAGTAGTGAATAAAATGAGATACATACTTCTATTTTATTTCTGATAACCAACGTGTGGTTTTATACACTAGAAAATACTAAAACTCCTAAAAAATAGAACTTATCTTATCTACTAATTATTTGAAAAACACCTAACAAACTAATCAACAAAATTTCAAGAAAACAATTCAAATAATTTTCAATTATTCTCAACAGCGAGTCTGTTTTGACATTAAGCATCCGGTGCACAAGTCATTTGGTGCAGTAAACTCTGGCATCCCGTAAGCCATCTCAACCTTTGACATCAACATCATTGACTGAAAATTTACATGCCCGAGTGTCGAATGCCACAACCAAGTGTCTTGTTCATGTTTCGATAATAAACACCGAGGCTTACTAGTTTCAAGTAATATCTTGTACAACCTATTGACTGATCTCTGTAAATTCATAATCAGCCTCCCCACACCGTCATATACCCACAGATGACTCTCATTCATCACCACTTTATTCCCATTTTCTAACAATTGCCCAAGGGTTATAATAATGCTACAGAGTGTAGGGATGTAATATACCACATTAAAAATAATCTCCTTACTATTTTTGCACTTGAACATCATCGAGGTTTTGTCTTTGATCTCCACAGTGGACCCATCGCCAAAATTTACCAAACCAGTTACTATTTTATCCAGTTCATTGAATTTTGTGCGTTGACCTGTCATATGGTTGCTGGCACCATTGTCTAGATACCATACGTTTGAATTAATTTATTTTTATGCTTTCTTCAACTTAGGATTAAACAAGTCTTCATTTAATAATAGTTTGATGTCCTTCTCGACGGTATATTCAACCAAAAGGAGTACAGGTTGTTCATCTGTCACTTGTGCGAAGTTGGCTTCATGCTTCGTTTCTTTATCTCGCTTAGATTTTCTGCACTCACTAGCATAATGTCCTAAGACATTACAGTTAAAGCAGCGTACTCGACTTCGATCACGACTGGTACGACTACCCTGGTTCCCAAAGTTGCTGTGATATTTAGAGTTTGGTGACACATCTGTTCCCCCTATCTTGGAACTCTTCAACCACTTTTCCTTTGTGAGTAAAAGTTGTCCTTCAGTTCCTTCTCTCCTCATCCACTCTTCTTCGGTCAAGAGGAGCTGTCCTCCAGTGTTCTCAGATTGTTTACCCTTCAATCTTTCCTCGTGGGCCTTTAAAGATCCAATCACCTCTTCGACTGTCATCTTTTCAAGGTCTCCGAACTGTTCTAAGGCCGACGCAATCTGCAGTTACTTGCCAGGCACCGAACGAATAAGTTTCTTTACTACATATGACTCATCAATGCTTTCTCCTAAAATCTTGATGTTTGTGACCGATCCATTCAATTTCATTGAGAAATCATCGATTATGTCAGTCTCCCTCATATTTAAATTCTCAAACTCCGTCTTGAGTGTTTGGATTTTAGCCTTCTTGACTCTGTAAGCTCCTAAACACATCGTTCTCAATGCCTCTCACCCTTCCTTAGCAGACTTTTTATCATCCAACGAGAGTAAAATGTCTTCTGGGATTGCTTAAAAAATCACAGCCAACGCAACCTGTCTGTCTTGTCATCCACACCAGCCTCTGAATCAGTGGGTTCTATAGCTTCCCAAATCACGTGAGCTTGCATTATTACCCTCATTTTCACCAACCATACAGTATAATTGCTTCTCATCAATATCGGGTAACTCAGTCCTACTATATTGTCCTTCATCTTGTGTGTCTCCATTGTATCTGTTTTCGGCATATACTTTGGCATCCACTAAACGTAGGAGCTCTGATACCAAAATGTTATTTATAACACTGGGATGAATAAAGAACAAAGCTACAAAAATGTTCCGAGAGAGAGATTTAGCAATACTAATATCTATATTACTTTTCTTATTACTCACAAATGAATACAAAGTACAATATGAAGAAACTACTGCTACCTAAAAACAAGGATCAGACCCCTACTATGAAGCCACTAACTAAACAACAATCTCCACGTTAATAATTATTACAAGATAAAACCATATAAGTTTAGATTATAATTCTAACATAACCCACCATTAATTATTATATTTTTTGATTAATATAATTGAGAAAAGTGTAACTTGCTTTAAATGTTTTGAAAGTTGAGAACCTTAATTTGTTATGTTTATGCAGGCACCGTTCAAAAAGATGGGAAGCTCGAATCTATAACGGAAAGAAATATAGTTACTTGGGAAGCTACGGTAAGAACAATGTATATGATTTCTTATTTGTTAAAAATATTCAATTTACTAGATCATTAATTATGTGTTAGTAATGGTCATTATAAATGTTATAAGAACCATACCTTCTTAAATTATTATTTTGAGTAGTTTCAAGATTAGACTTGGCAAAATAACCAAAATGAATCAATTATTATCTCAGTAACTTTATACATAATATTTTGTAATCATATATATTATTGTACTAGTAGATCATACATTAATCTTGGTATATCAATCTCTTCCTATGAATACGCTTACTATCATGGGGACTTGTTATTTTCTTTTTGTAAAGGTTAGTTTCTTGTAAAAAATCAATTGAAGTTGAATTTTCATTCAAGTGGTTAAACTGTGTTTGTGTAGCATTTCAATAAAAAAATTATTAGAATATTTTATAATGTTTACAAATTTGTGTAACAATTTGACAATAATTATTTTTGATTCATAATATGAAGATTCCCCAAAAAAAGCTGCTATAGCATATGATGAAGCTGTTATTAAGAAGAAAGGGCCCAGCGCTGTAACTAACTTCGATATTAATAGATATACACATCTCCTTGAACAAAAATGTCCTCCACAAGAAAAAGATGGGAATCAACAATGTCCTCCACAAGAAAAAGAGGGGAATCAAATAAAAGACCATCAAGATCATGATCCAACACTTGATGATGAGCGTGGTAAGTTCTATTTTTTAAAGGATAACTTTTAAAAGGTAAACAAATTTTTTAATATTTATTTTCCAATTTTTTAGGTGATCAAAGTCATTTCACTGAAGAAATTTTAGAAGAAAATGTTGGGAAAGATGAACCTCGTAGACATAGTTTCGATTTAAATGAATATCCTCCCCAGGAAGATATGGAAGATGAAGGTAATCTCCAAATTTGTTACTTGTTATTTGATAATATATGTTTCTTAAATTATATTAATATGTATATAGGTGTTGGGGTCAGGTTTTTTTTACTTATTATTTGGTAATATTTATTTTTAAATTATATTATTATAGGGGTTTAATAGAGGCTTCTTAGATCAAAACACAAATGAACACAGTGGATAAATTTTCAATTAGCACATAAACTATCCCAAAAATTTTGTTTTGGAAATAATAACCTTTCGATAAAATAAATTAATAGTACTAAGTTCCATATTATTTTATTTTACTTGAATTACCTTTTACAATTTGTACACGTATAATTTTTTTGTATTTTATGCAAGGTTGATGCCTCAATATAACCATCTATTCAAATAATTTTAAATGTAGTTTACATTAGTTAGTTCATGTAATATACTTTTTTATTATTTATTTATCCACTTGCATGGTTATCCACTTACATATATTATATTTAATTTGAATCATTAATACCCTCTTAAAACAATTTTTTTATTATTTGATAATAATATTTTTTGAATGCATCAACTAGTTTTTGTTTATACATATTATGAAATTATCACTAAGAAAAAATATATTTTACATCCATAACTTTTATACCTATAAAAAGAAAAATTATAATTAACTAGGGTTTAAACCTCTGTGAGAATATCAAGCCTCAAATGCCCCACAATTTTTCAAGAGTTCAACCTTAAACATGAATATTTTACTTGAATTTTTTAACATTCATTGAGTTTGTAAAAACATGGCCATTTGTTGAATGCTAAGTTAATTTTCTTATATTACACTAAAATCTTGTGTTCACTTTTACTAAATACTAGTTTTTATATATTATTAACCCATTCAAAAAAAAATTATTATTAACCTTAATGATTACCACATTGTATGATTGATATTGTAAAACTAAAATATATTTAATTTATCAGTTATCAATCACATGACTAGTTGCTTAGTTGACTTGTCATTAAATGGAAATTTGAATTAAAATGATATATCATTTTATTAAATTTATATTCACTTAAAATCAATTCTAAAGAAAAACTTTTAAATGAAAAATTCATTAGTATTTTAGATTTGATTGAAGGTATGACGTGAGTAGTTTTATTATATGTCAATTTATATGCTATTATGTTACAAGGTTTATGATCACCATTTTTTAACATCATACCAACAAACTCTATATTTTGAATGCAATGTAACTTTACATACAAAATAGGAGTATAGCTTTGTATCAATATCTGATACATCATTACAACACACCAGTTGCAGATCCCACAAGATTCTAGCCCTCTTTACTAGGAATATGAAACTTTTCTCAGCAGATGTTATGGTAACCCAAGTGGAGTCCAAGAAAAGAGCTGAAGTCCTGCCAGAGATGGCTTATGTCTCCACATGTCTCCTTTGGCACTTGTTTTCTCTTTTAGATATTATATATTTTTCCCCATACCTTTCTACATGTTTTCTGTTTATGGTAAGTTTTGCATATTATATGCTTAGGGTCCAACATTTACCCGATTGATAATCAAATTTCAGTTATGATGTAATATAATTAAAAAAATTAGTTAATTTTTCTTGTAAAATTGTTGAACTACATTTCTATTAAACATAATTAATGTTTACATGTGACATTTATCTAGCTCATTTATTAGTATTAAAGATATAAGTGTTATTAAAATGCATTTAATACAAATTTAAATAATAAAAATACTATTAGAATGAGGGGTAAGTTTGTTATATGACACTTCTTACCATCATGAAAAATCACATAGTGAAACTTCCTACTTATAGATTTAAATACATGTTATAAATAATTACTAATTTTGAGGACCTTACTTAATAAAATTTAATTACTATAACTAAAAAGTAAAGATATCATGTTAGATCTAAATATATAACCACCATCATCTTATGCCATATTATCATGGTTACACTAATAGAGAAGCCTGCCTGATTTCATAATGATAGTAGATATGAATCCATATATGAATAGGAATATTTATACGAGTTGTCGGACTTTATCATGAGCATACTTGATTAGGCCTCTAGTTGTATCTCTCTTACACTGATGAAATTTGTTAATAGTCTGGGGGATTAAGACTCAATTAAATTTTTATATAGTAGTCTAACTAGACCTTATTACCTTGAATCAGACCAACTCCAATCACACTTCGATTGGGTATTATACATTACAAAACACATACTTATTGGACCATTTATTTTATATCACCGAATTAGTCAAAATATGGAAAAAATATTAAAAATATAATTTTATTTATTTCGTAAGCATATGTATTATGAATATTATAAAATATTCTAACACCTCCCACCTGGGCTACAAAATACTCCAAACAACAATTATATTTATAAACCATAGGTGCTCACAAAATTATTTATTCTTTAGAATATCTTGGTCAGTGAATCTGGTCCAGCTCATTAATAATTATGAAACCAAAGCGACCTTCGTCACATTGTCGTAACTCGATCCACAATGATCACCACATAAATATATTTAATGACATACATCAAGTATGAATGTGTAACTAGAAATTAAATGGAATGTGTTTTCAATCATGCCTACTTTCAATTGGCATTTAGATCAATCTTTATACTTTTAACTTATGTTGACACCATAATTGAATGAAAAAGCTCAATTAGAGTAATAGAAAGGAAAAACATTACTTCATTCTGTAAAAACTCAAAACACATAATGCATCACAATAGTGTCAATATGAAATTGAGTACCGGTTATAAGAAGAAAATAAAACTCTCACTAAAACTGAAAATATTTCAAAAGGGACAACACCCACATGAGAAGTATTCCCATGAAAGACCTTAAGTGTTAAAACTTTAATTAGTGGGTCATACTCTATTCTTATATAATACTCCCTCTGTACCAATCATTTCTTTACACTTTCCTTTTTGGGATGTCCCATCCAATTTTTTACATTTCAAAACTTACCAAAAATAGTAAATGGGTCCCACCATTTTCCCTCTTTTTCTCCCTTTTCACACTACTTTTACTCCAATATCTTCCTTTTATATATTAAAAATCAAAGGATTCTGCCACTTCACTCACTTTTCTTTTTCTTTTTCACTACTTTATACATATTTCTTAGCCTCCGTGCCCAAACCAAACGTAAAAAATTGGTCGGGACGAAGGGAGTAAATAAATACTACCTTCTTTTTGTAGTCTCTTTGTAATAATTAGATATTTAATATCGATTTGTTTAGATATAAAAAACATAACTAAAGTAGATTTGGTATATCTACACAACTAGCAAAATAAAAAATTGAATACCTAAAGATCTCATATATATTCTGATTTCCAGTAAATGAGCAATTAATATTTTTGTTCGTTGCAAGTACCTCATAACTAGTTTAATCGCAATCTAATGATCCATTTCGGGTTTACTCGAATACCTTCTTTACCTACCTATAATGAATGTCAAATCTGACAAAGAACTAACTTGAACATGCATCACAACTCCCAATAGCTAATACATAGAAATGTTCTACATCTCTTGCCCGTCAAGATCATTTTTAGGGTAGTGTTTGGCTATATATTGTAAAAGAGAGAAAAATATCACAATAGGGCACTAATTTGTAACAGATTGACTCCCATTTGACCCACAAGTAGGACCCATATAGACTAATATAACATTCTAGCCGTGTAATGTAAAACTAGTGTATTTTTATTGTGTAATAATTGGTTTCCTTAATGCCACACTATAATATATAAATAAATTATACTAGAATAAGCAAATATAATGGTTATTTTTTTATAAAATTTAAAATATCAGCCCTGTTTAAGCAACAATCTTATACAAAATATTACCAAAACATCATCCACACTACAAAAACCATGATTCAAATATTATAACCACAACTCCAATATACCAACCATAACTCTAATACGGCAACCTACTACATAGCCAAACTACGACAAAAGTCACTTCAATTCATCAACCATAGCTCCAAATATATCCAAACTACTACCACAGTTTGCATCATAAAAGTAGTAGATACCAAGAGTAATAATGTTATATTAGTGTGGCAAAGTAGTAGATACCAAAAGTAATAATGTTATACCAAAATTTAAAAATTTAACAATATGATATATCAAAGTTTTATAACATGCATATTTAAGAAATGTCGCCTCTGTTTTCGGGAGTTTGAGTGGAAGGGCTGATATGAGATCCATTCTCGACCTGATCACTAGAGACGGAAGCATAGAAGTCTTCAATGTCAATTTTCATATCAGGATTCGCCTCACCTAGCTTCTCTATCATCCAAACCCTATTATCCTAGAGTATTCCGTTAAACTTGGCTTCTAGTTGTTGAGTTATCTGTGCCAAATCACTTGCACTTGGTTGTGCAGTAGTATGAGTTATCTCAAAAGAAACCATTTCCTACAGTAGCAGTAGTTATCTCTAAAGAAACCTTCCTACCAATAAATCTGATCTATGCTTTTCAATGGGAAGCACCGCATCTACATTATTTCCTTCTTTCAGTATCTCTTGAATGCAATTCTACAAGTGAAAGTTAGAAAATATTTGTTAAATGTAAAACAAGACCATCTTTGCGGTAAAAATGGCTAGACTTCCTATTTACCACTAGAAATATTTACAATTCGCATTTGGATTGCGTCTGTATTATATTTGTACTTGTGACCTTCTTTGCACTTGCGACTTTTGAAATAGACTTTAGCATCACCAGGGGTTTCAAGATTTGGGTCTTTGCTTTTCTAGCATATATGAGAAAATGTAAACAAGTAAAAAGCCATGTCACACCACTTTCACTAAAGTATACCTTATCAAAATTGAATATTTATTTCTCATAATTAAAATAATATCGTACCAGTTTGGATCTAACTTAAGCAAGACGTTTATGATTAGGAGTGTGTGGGTCAGCAAATTATTTATGACGAGCTGTATTTTTTCTTTGCAAGTGATTATCATAAAAAAAATTAATTTCTCGATTTAAATTGTACTTAAAGGTAACAAATATATTATGTAATGATCAAGTGGAATTTCATCAGGCCTATTTTCGATCCTTTGCTCATCAGTTCCATATATTATGTAATGATCCTTCGTCGCACACGACTTTTGCACTCTTAAACAAGTATTAAGTGTCATGTTAATCCAATTATAGTCATATTCAGGAATATCATACCTTTCCAATAACGTGTCAAACATAAAATGCATTATTTCACAACAAATATATAAATAAGAAAGGAAATAGTTTCGGTAGTTAAGGCTACCAGAGAATAATGCAACAATTTATTCTTTAATTCTTCAAGAACCACATGCCATTTAACATGAGTAAGCGACACATGATCCTTAACTAGCATCCTCGAAAATTTACTTAGCTCTCGCATAGGCTTATTATCTCCAATTGGTTTGCCCCCTTTATTTAATTTATGACCACCTTTTCATTAGAATTCATACTTTTAACTTTAAATATTTTTGACCATCTTCTATTTTTTTTGGAGTGGTCTAAGTATAAACAAGATATATAAATTTTAATATACTACTAAAAATATTATAGATATTTATCGTACAAATGGGAATTGAGGTTTACATATATAGAGTATCTTGTTCAAATTCTTCTTCAGGTACATTTGGCAAACTAGACTCACCAACATCCTCTATTCTTGGATCTCGTTCAAGATTTTGAGCCTTATGTTCCCGCAACGCCACATAAGCACCAGCTAAACCACTTTCAACAACTTACTACATGTACATGTCCGATTTAAAATTTTTCATGAAATAAACTCTGCACTCCCTTCTTTGCACCACCTTGTTTGCACAAATGGAAGATTTACATGCTTTCTTCCACATATTGTTCTTCTTGCAATTATTGGCCGAGGAAGGAATTCATGGACCAAGCTCCATCTTCTTTGTCTTTCCACGGAATATAAGTAAAATATTAACTCTTTTAATGCATTAATATTATTTTCTTTTAATTGAGAGGATTATCTAAACAAAGTTAATAATTATATATTTTATATACATTATTTACTTTAATTCTGTAGAATTAATATATTTTCCTTTCAAAACTCAAACTGATTAATATATAAAAAATCAGTTTATTGTACCTTTAATGAATCATCATTATCTTCTTGGATATCATTTTCCAAGATATATTCATCAGATTCCCCCGTTTTTGCTCCTTTCCCTTGCTTTTATGGATTGTTGGTCGATTAAAATTATTCACATATTTTCCTTACCCAAGTTCTTCAAACTTTTTATTTTTCCGAGCATACGGTTTATTCTTCCTTGCTTGTACCGATTCACCTCCAGTAATGGGTATCCCCATAATTGCATCTGCATCAATTTCTATCATGTGGTTGACCTAAAACCAGTTTAATTATACACTATATATAAGTTTATTTTTCTTCATGATTTGTAATCCTGGCAACTGGTTGCTTATATTGTCACGGTGGTAAAATCAACTTCAACTTCTTTTATTGCTTCTGTCAGAGCCGGTGTGCAGCAAAAATTTTTTCTTCATTTGTTCTTCTTTAATTGATGCTGTATAAAAAGATGGCATAGTATAATTAGAAAAGAGACTTCACAACTATAAAAATGACACTGACATTTCTCATATAAAATCTTAATACCTTTCATTATGTTCTGCCTCGGTCGTACAATGCCACGAGGTTGCATTTAAACCGAGCACTTATCATCTTTGTGGATTATGCTTCCAGTAGGGCAAATGAAAAAAAAATGACTTCTTCTTATAAGGGATGTTACTTTCGCTTTCTCTTTTTTCTTTCAAATTTCTCCAAATTGATTTTCAAACCCAACCCACAACTGTTCTATGTCCCCGTTAATGGTTCTGCATTTTTCCTTGTTTCAAAATTCCATTTAAATCTGTTCTTTTCTAACCTCCATTTGTGTGAATGATCAAGAAACCTCCTCTGATTCGTACAACACACTTTTCAGCCATGTTATAAATATTGTGAACAGGTTTCGTAATAACACATCGGACACGATAGCTCACACATTGACTCCAAGCAGACATCATAACATATCTTGGGAAATCGCTAATGGTCTAGAACATCCCTTCCTGTAAATTAAAACTATGATCAATAATGACATCATATGTTTGGGCGCAAATACTCCACAACTCTTTTAACTATGCAATAAATGGTTGTATATATACATCTATACTGTTTGAAGTAGAATTTTGACCGGATATTAGTGTAGAGAGAATCAAATTCTCTTCTTTCATATAAATTAAAGGCGGGAGTTTGGAATTTACTAGAAAAAATTGGTCCTGTACTATGACTTAAATTCATTGTATGGAACAGACTAAATCCTGTTGGATATTTTAATCTAAACTCGGTAATTTATTATTGTGCTGTAAGTCTGGAAATGGTCTTCATGCAGTAGCAAGTTTGTAGGGAGTAGTGGTTGAATAAACGTTTGTTGACTCAAGATGTTTAGGAAGTAGTTGGTTAGTTTTCCTTGTTTTTAGTTATTTCATTTTGTAGTCTCCTTTATATGTGTAAGTTGCTGCATAATAAAAAACTAAGACATATGGGTGTATCTTTACTTTTCTCCAGCATATGTGTTAAACACGCGTGAGTTGATTTCATATATCTTTGATCCGTCTAACATTCTGGTATCAGAGCTTATTAACTCTGTTGATGCCCAAGTATATGCCAAAGGCGTCAAAGATGGAGACCGGGAAAAATAAGGAGAGTTTTGGCTTGAGTTATCCCATGTTGACTAGAGGAAACTACACAGCGTGGGCCTTGAAAATGAAGGTATATATGCAGGCACACGGGATCTGGGAAGCGGTGACACCGAAGGATCCAAACGATGCTATAGAAGAGAAAACGGATAAGATGGCATTGGCCGCCATCTACCAGGGTATACCTGAAGATATCCTTTTTTCCGTGGCTGAGAAGGAGACGGTAAAAGAAGCCTGGGAGGCAGTAAAAGTTCTCTGCCAGGGGGCAGATCGTGTAAAACAAGCGAGAATTCAGACACTTAAATCTGAATTTGAGTCGATGAGTATGAAGGATTCAGAATCGCTCGATGAATTCTGTTTAAAGTTGAACGGATTGGTGACCAATATCCGTGCCTTGGGAGAAGATATGGCTGAATCGTATGTTGTTAAGAAAGTGTTACGGGCAATGCCACAGAAGTTTCTACAAATCACATCCGCTATTGAGCAATTTGGTGATTTGGAAAAAATGACTATCGAAGAGACCGTGGGTTCGTTGAAA
The DNA here is from genome assembly GCF_009905375.1 of Apium graveolens. NCBI lineage: Eukaryota > Viridiplantae > Streptophyta > Magnoliopsida > Apiales > Apiaceae > Apium > Apium graveolens. The sequence goes on along the minus strand of NC_133652.1, from coordinate 285,489,570 downwards.
GCTCACGAAGAAAGAGTGCGTGGACAGAGTGAAACCAGTGGAGAGACTGGTCAATTACTTCTAACCGAAGATGAGTGGAGAAAGAAAGAAAAGGAGGACAATAAACTACTACTCACAAGGGACGAATGGCTGAAACGAGGTAACAGGACAGAAGGATCTTCACAAAAGTTTCGAGGAAAGGATGGATTTCGTGGTGTTCGTGATAAAAGCAAAGTGAGGTGCTTCAATTGTCTTGGGTACGGTCATTTTGCTGCAAAATGCAGAAAGGCGAGACGTGACAAAGAACAGAAGGAGGAAGCTTATATAGCACAAATACCAGACGACGAACCAGCTTTGCTCTTGACAGATGGTGAAACCAGTGTGGGTGATGTAATGTTGATCAATGAAGAAGGAGTAAATCCAAGGTTGGGTCAAGAAAGTGGCGGAAATGAATTTGTGTCAAATATGTGGTATTTAGATAACGGGGTAAGCAACCATATGACTGGACAACGATCAAAATTCAGAGAATTGAACGAAAAAATAACGGGGAAATTCAGATTTGGAGATGGATCAGTTGTGCACATAAAGGGAAGAGGGTCGATTGCAATAAAGTGCAAGACAGGTGAAGAACGACTTCTTCGCGAGGTATATTATATACCCTCTCTTCATAGTAATATCGTTAGTTTGGGTCAATTATTAGAAGAAGGGAATAAAATTATTATAAGTGGTGAGTATTTGTGGATTCGGGACACTGCAGGAAAATTATTGATGAAAGTAAAGAGGTCATTAAACAGGTTGTATAAAATTATTCTCGAATCTGAAGAACCTGGTTGTTTACTATCTCAGAAAACCAGTCAATAGTGGCTTTGGCACTCTCGACTTGGACATGTAAATTTCAATGCCATGGTTCAGTTGTCATCAAAACAGATGGTGCAAGGCCTGCCAAAATTAAAACATCCAAACGAAATTTGCACAGGGTGTCTCATGTCAAAACAAACAAGGAAGTCTTTCCCGACTAAAACGATTTATAGTGCAAAAAAAGTATTGGAGCTCGTGCACGGTGACTTATGCGGTCGGATCACACCATCCATGATGGCTGGGAACAGGTATATATTCTTGTTGGTGGATGACTACAGCCGTGTTATGTGGACATATCTTCTGAAAACGAAGGACGAAGCATTTGAGGTTTTTAAAAGGTTTAAAGCACAAGTAGAAGATGGACCGGAGAAGAAAATTAAGACGTTTAGAACTGACAGGGGTGGCGAATTCTGTTCTAAAGATTTCACCAACTATTGCATTGAGAATGGTATTGCAAGGCAATTTACTGCACCTTATTCGCCACAACAGAATGGCGTGGTGGAGCGACGAAATAGAACAATGATTGAAATGGCACGAAGCTTGCTAAAGGAGATGCAATTGCCTGGTCAGTTTTGGGGTGAAGCAATCAGACACACCATTTACCTTCTTAATAGACTACCTACTCGAGCTGTATCAGGTATTACTCCTTATGAAGCATGGTCTGGGCAGAAGCCACATATTGGACATATTCGCATTTTTGGCTGCACAGCTTATATGAAGATAACAAATGGAAATTTGCGAAAATTGGATGACAGAAGTAAAGCAGTGATACATCTCGGAAAAGAGCCAGGAACGAAAGCCTATAGGTTGTATGATCCAGTAAATAAGGTGGTACATGTCAGCCGGGATGTTATCTTTGAAGAAACAAAGCCGTGGTTATGGAAGCAGAATGGTGAGAGTCAGACATCACAGTCAGAAATATTCGTGACTTTTGATACAAGCACTGCAGAATCTGGAGAAACTGAAAGTGAAGATGTGAATAATACGCAGGAGTATGTTTCTGACACTGAAGATTCTCAAATGAGTCCATCAGATTCAGTACAAGCGTCAAATACTGGAACTCCAACAGAGTCCTTGCATTCTTCGAATTCCTCCACGTCAATATCAGAGTCAATAACGAATAATGAAACTGGAAAATACAGGACTCTTGCTGATATATACTCTAATACCGAGGAAGTCGAGTTAGTGGAGGATGAGTTGTATTTTACAGCAGCAGATGAGCCCACCAGTTACAAGAAGGCATCGAAAGAAAAGCAATGGAGGGATGCAATGGAAAGGGAAATAGAATCAGTTGAAAAGAACAATACGTGGGAATTAACCATGCTACCACCTGGGAAAAAAACAATTGATTTGAAATGGGTCTTCAAAGTAAAGAAAGATACAAGTGGGAAGATTGTTAAATACAAAGCAAGGATTGTCGCAAAGGGGTATGTACAAAGGAAAGGGATCGATTTTGAGGAGATTTTCGCACCAGTTACACGATTAGAAACTGTTCGATTATTGCTTGCTCTTGCTGCTAAACATAGTTGGGAGGTACATCATCTTGATGTAAAGACGGCATTCTTAAATGGAGAAATCAAAGAGGAGGTGTATGTCACCCAACTAGAGGGGTTCGTTCAAAAGGGTAGAGAACATTTGGTGTATAGGTTGTACAAAGCGCTCTATGGACTGCGACAAGCACCCCGAGCATGGTATGCGAAGCTAAACAGATGTCTAGAAGATCTTGGCTTTGTAAGATGCCCTTACGAGCACGCCGTTTACACCAAAAGGATCGAGGGGGAAATACTGATAATTTCCGTTTATGTTAACGATCTTTTGATTACTGGAACAAGCAAGGTTGTTATTGAGAAGTTTAAGACACAGATGAGTGAAAGGTTTGAAATGAGTGACATGGGTTTATTGTCACATTACTTGGGAATTGAAGTAAGTCAGAGTCCTGGATATATAATTTTGAAACAAACAACGTATGCAAGGAAGATACTGGAGAAAGTAGGGTTAGCAGAATGTAACCCAACCAGGTATCCAATGGACCCGAAAGAAGTCATTACAAAAGACGACGGAGGCAAAGAAGTGGATGCAACATTCTTTAAATCTTTGGTTGGAGGGTTACGTTATCTCGTACACACTAGACTGGATATAGCGTTCTCTGTCGGTATTATTAGCAGGTTCATGGAAAGGCCAACATCAATTCACTTAAATGCAGCAAAGCGTATTTTGCGTTATATCAAAGGTACTCTGAACTTCGGTCTCATATACACTAAGGACAGTGGAAACAGTATTCTTACTGGGTATTCAGACAGCGATTTGGCAGGGCATATTGAAGACAGGAGAAGTACCGGAGGGATGGTTTTTTATTTGAATGAAAGTTTAATAACTTGGGTGTCACAGAAACAAAGGTGTGTGGCTCTAAGTTCGTGTGAAGCAGAGTTTATGGCAGCGACGGTAGCTGCGTGCCAAGCAATTTGGTTGAGGAACCTGTTAACTGAGGTAACTGGTGAGAAACTTGGTCCTGTGATTCTATTCATCGACAACAAGTCAGCCATTGACCTTGCCAAAAACCCTGTATTTCATGGACGCAGCAAGCATATAAGTATTCGCTATCATTTTATTCGAGAATGTGTCGAGAGAGGTGAAATCCTAGTGAAGCACATCTGTTCAGAAAATCAACGTGCAGATATCCTTACTAAATCCATGGCAACATTTAAGTTTGAGAAGATTCGAAAGCTGCTCGGAGTGAAGGACCTGACTACACCAGTTTAGATTAAGGGTGAATTTGTTGGATATTTTAATCTAAACTCGGTAATTTATTATTGTGCTGTAAGTCTGGAAATGGTCTTCATGCAGTAGCAAGTTTGTAGGGAGTAGTGGTTGAATAAACGTTTGTTGACTCAGGATGTTTAGGAAGTAGTTGGTTAGTTTTCCTTGTTTTTAGTTATTTCATTTTGTAGTCTCCTTTATATTTGTAAGTTACTGCATAATAAAAAACTAAGACATTTGGGTGTATCTTTACTTTTCTCCAGCATATGTGTTAAACACGCGTGAGTTGATTTCATATATCTTTGATCTGTCTAACAAATCCATCACCATCTACACCCACCCTTATATTTCAAATTTATATTATAATAATTTCAGCTTTATATGTATCATCTTCAAATTTATAAATACCCATGTTATTAGAAATGGAACAAGATAATTTTTTAAAGTAGATGGGACTTTCAAGATACAACAAAGAATATAAAAAGGGGATACAATCTTTTGTGGAAAAGACATTTCAATTTTTTCCTAGGTTGGGTTTCAGAAGTTAAAGTATGAAGTAGTATTGATTTTGAGGACCGAAGCGTGGACTCGTTTCAGGGATAACTTGCATCAGATGTTGGATTGTACAAAAATGACCAAATGATGGCCACTAGCTTTGACCCAAAATCAATATTGTATATTTATTTTCAAAAATTATAGTTTGTATCCCTTTTTTTGAAGTCTTATACAAATAACACCCATTTTGCCTAATTTTGTTTATTTAGCATAGGAAAAATAGGAATTTCAGCTTGAAAAATTAATTAACATATATTTTATAATTTTGAATTTTCATGTCATACGAGTAATTTCAAATAAATATATTTATTATATGGTGTTAATTTCAAAATTTAATTTATAAAATATATTTTTAAATATTAATTTTGATTGTATATTAAATTTTATTATTAAATTTATTGCATCATTTTTTTAATTATTTGACATTTTCATTATTTTAGTATATTTAAGAGGGATAATTCAATATTCTAACTTTTTTTTTGCTTTTTTCGAATTATAACTACAAAATTTATTTATTTTTTATATTAAAATTCTTGTTTTACCCCTCTTTATTTGAGTTCTAAATGTTAAAGAGTTGCATTTTGCATAATTGAATATTAGGGGTAGCAAACTGCAATTTCTGAAAATAGGTATATAACATTGATTTTGAGCGAATGTTAACGGATGAAAAATGTATTTCTCTTATAATCAAAGACTTAGGACTTGATATAAAAGAATCATTGCATGGCCAAATAGTTTCAAGGTGTATGGGGTAGAGAATGAAGATAAACACCTTTGTGATAATTGTGGGGTTTGGAGATGGGTTTTACAAGAGAAGAAAGGGTGAGTTGCTAATAATGATCCGGAGAAGTTAATTAGCAAAGTGCCATCAACTGTGCAAATAATTTTAAAAACTCATGATATGGCCTGCAATGGCAAAGATTGAAGAACTAAGGCACCTGGGTTACGCTAAAGCTTTGAAGATAATGGACGCTAATATCCTAGTCTTACTTCGAATATGAACCAATGCATATTCCTACTTACATACCATATTTAAACCATATCTGTTAAATCCTAAAAAATAGAAAAATTATACTTAAGTATGGTCTGGCAAGTGCATACTGCTGGTGAAATCCTAAAATTTAAGTAAAACTAAAATACAAACCAAGAATAACTAACTAGGTAATCTCAAAATTTTCAGGGTGATACCCACCATTTGGGGGTTAGTACCCAAAATACCATTTGGCGGAACGGAGTGCCCAAATTACCAGTTGAATACGCATGTCCAACATACGAATTTCATTATTTTAAAATTTATAAAGGATACGCATGTCAGACATGCGTATTCAATTTTTTTGTTTTTAGGGAATACGCATGTCTGAAATGCGTATTCCTTGTTTTTCAAAAAAGTGAATACACACAGCACACATGCGTATCCTTTACAAAAAACTGAATGTTGTATAAAAGCTAAACAATAGTACACACCAGTTGTAGAATAGATAAAAGGAATGAAAACACCAGAACTGAGTATAAACTCGTTTTCTATTTCTTGCTGATAAAAAAAACTACAAATAACTACTTTACATTATTTTAAACTAAAAGACAGTAACACTACCACTATAGATAAGGCTAACAACTAGCAACTATCTCCTAATAAAACTCCACCTCTCCACTTATTCAAACGACTCCTTCAAACTCACCTCACAGACAATGACTTATTCATGTGGACCTTACGTGGCATAACATCTATACTCACCAAGATTTTTTCAAAAACTGGATCATATAGTCTACAAGCGTTAGTCCCCGGTTCTCTTCCAAGATAGATCTTTTTCTTACTTCGATCATCATGTTTTAATGTGTGTATACCAGGCATCTTCATATATGCCACACAACCAAAGACTTGTAAATGGCTAACGTCCGGTTAATGCACGCGTTGGAAATTGATTTTAAATGTACACCGAATGGCGCACTACTTCCCTCAAAAATTGTGATGGGAGATTTCTTTCTTTTAATAAACTTCTTGTCATGGCCGGTACATTACGATTTTTTTGCTCGACCACCTCATTTTACTGTGGGGTGTAAGGAGCAATGAATTGCTTGGAGATACCCATGTTATCACAGTACTCTATGAACTGCTTTGAACAAAATTCTCCACCCCTATCAGTTCGCAACATTTTTACTTTCTTTTCCGAGTCACGTTCAACCAGCAACTTAAACTTCTTGAATGCCCCAAATGCTTCATCCTTCCTGGAGAGTATGTAAACCAACATAACTCTGCTGCAGTCGTCAACCAACAACAAGAAGTATTTGTTACCTGCTTTTGTTGCTGGCGTTATTGGCCCACATAAGTCTCCGTGAATCAACTCCAATGGTTGTTTCCAACGAAAATTTGCGTGAGAAGGAAAAGATTTCCTTATCTGCTTTGACATCAGGCATCTAGCACAGACTTCCTTTGGTTGGATCAATGAGGGTAGACCATGCACCATTCCCTTCTCAAATATTAATATCATGGCTTGGTAATTTACATGGCCAAGCACTATGCCATAAGTGGGCTATTGCAATGCCTAAATGTTGTTACAATAGGCCCAAAAAACATTACATTAGGTCTATTGTAACACCAAGGGGCGTTACATATACGAATATTACAATAGATACCCTAATATAACACTTCTGTGATCTATTGTAACAGTGATAAAAATGTTATAATAGGCAACTAATGTAACACTGTAATGCCCAAATGTAACGCAAAATGAGTGATACATTAGGTTTGGTCAAGATTGCAAGCGTGGATCCAAATGTGGGTCCCACGGCGTATTATAACAGTATGTTTTATCTATTATAACACCTATTTTTTGTAATTAAGCAACACTAGGATATGTAATATAACATTGTATATAAACAACATTATGTTATTTTTATTTTATTTTTAAAATATATACTCAATCTAAAGAACAATCCCATAATCAATAAAATATCAAATTTGCATATATGAATCTCAATTTTTCGAACCAAACTATTAAATAACAGTCTTAATTCTCCAAACCATAACACTATATAGGAGTCTCATCTCTAACGCTAACACCTAAAACATAACATCCAAGTTATCCTTAGATAGGAAAAAATTACTCTTCGACTATTAGCAAAAAACTGATTCAGGCAACTGATGACTTGATATAAGCTATGCGATCAGCTTGCTCTTTTGGCTCCTTTTACCCAGGAAACACCATCTTTGTTCGAGGAATGTACTGCATAAATTCAACATTAGCGATGAAAAAGCTATAATTTCACTTATATAAAAGAGGAAAACCTGCAAATACAACAGTCACAAATTAGGAAAGAAATATTTTCTAAAAATAAACATGATAATTACTAGGTGATCTAGAAACTCAAAGCCAACCTCTCCCTTTTTTTACTAATTATGTAGTAAGGCAGATGAAAGGAATAATTCTGTAGTAAGGAAGTGAATACAAATAGGGATTTTTATTTTTTCCACGGCCCCATGTATGCAGTTTCATATAGTTCAAGACAAGTAACCCCGGCTGAAGAATTTCCAAAGATAATCGTGACAATCCACTTGTCCAGATATATGTCATTAAGAAGTCTGCCTGAAAAAATAGACTTTTATAATATATTATCTGTTTTCTATAGAATTATAAGATATAATTCAAATTTCTTTAGATATTTCAAAATATAAGAAGTAGATTACTTCTAAAAGATAATGTTATTTAGATGAATAGAGGATACAAAATAAACCAGTGCAGGAGAAGTGAAATATTGGCTGATAGTGAAAACTGAAAACTAAAAACCAGGCAACAGAAACTTTTAAACTATAGCAGGAAAGTAATTTAACTACTAAACGTTGTATCAAAAATTTACTTCTCGATACATATCCTACTATTTTGGCCATTCCCATCATTAAAAATGGAACTACGTATATACACGCTGCAAGTATTACACTTGAAAGATAGCTTGTTACTGTAGATTGCAATCATGTTCTGAGACAAACAAAACAAAGGCATATATATATGCACCAGAACCCGTATAAAAACATTGATAAAATATATACTAAATACAAAAATCATATCGTGTTGAAGTTTACCTACAGGAAACGAGTCAGGTAATGTGTAAAATCTGATATAAAGCAACTCGTAAATTTGATAATTACAAAGATAAGAAGATTGGCTAAGCATGTCAACAGAGTTTCTTCAGAATCAGTAAGACTTTTGTTATTCAAGTAGAATTCTGAAAACTGTTCACGGAACAAAACATAAAAGTACAAAGCCTGCAGATTCACTGTTTATGTGTATGTTCAAGCTCTTCACTATTTTTTGGTGCATATCAACTTGTAAATGTCCACTGGGTGCACACACGTATGATTTGCGTACTAACAGCTACATTAAGAATATATAAAAATGATCACTGGGTGCACACATGTATTTATAGAGGCACAAATCTTTTTAAAACGCAAACCTTGTCCATTTGTTTTGCTCACAGGACTACAACTTCTAGGCTTTGAAATTTACATGGTCATACAGTTTCCTGCAGAAAATAAAAAATCAGACTAGTCTAATTAGCTTGAACTCAACTACTGATAGCATTCTTCGAATTGTAGCTTGAACTGAAAATATTGGGAGAATCTCGCATATCTATAATAAAAAAAAATTACAAAGAAACAAATAGCTCTCTTCTGTTATTAAGAACATAAATAGTTGTCTTTGTTGGGTTTTGTGAAGTCTATTAATTAAGCCCATGAAAATAGACTATTCAGATTTAGATGAGTTTGTGGATTAGTCTACTTTTCAGATTTGGACTGTAATTTTGATTTAGGCCTAGTTTCTTCTCTTATAAATACTCATGTATTTGTAAAATCATAACACAACAAATTGTGAGAGATCAATACAAAATTAGTGCGGCTTGTGGAGTAGGAATTTCTGAACCACGTAAATCTTTGTCTTGTGTGATTATCGTTTATTTTCTTGTTCTTATTTATTCGCTTTGGGTTTTGCTTTCGTTGTTGTATACTCAACAACTGGTATCAGAGCTTAGGTTTTCAGGCGAGTGGGAGCGATGGCAGAAGATGGGAAGGTAAATATCGACAAATTTGATGGCAAAGATTATGGGTTTTGGAAGATGCAAATTGAGGATTATTTGTATCAGAAAAAACTACATGAACCGCTGGAAGAGAAGAAACCAACTGCAATGAAGGATGAAGATTAGAAGTTTTTGGACAGGGAGGCTCTGGGGGTTGTCAGGTTGACTTTGGCGAAGAACGTTGCTTACAATATCATCAAGGAAATGACAACTTATGGTTTGATCAAGGCTTTGTCAAACATGTATGAGAAGCTGTCTGCTTCAAATAAGGTGCATTTGATTCGCTTGCTAGTTGCCACTAGATTGAATGAAGGCGATTGTGTTGCTGATCATGTGAACAAATTTAATTCCATCCTAGCAAGATTGGCATCGGTGGATATTAAATTCGATAATGAAGTACAAGCCTTGTTGTTGGCATCTTCATTACCAGACAGTTGGTCGGGATTTGTCACTGCCACTACAAGAAATTTGCAATCACACAACACCTATGAAACAACGGTCGACCAAAAAACCGTTGCCCCAAATTAGGAGACGACGGGGAATTTTTTTTCTGCGAATAACTGTTGTTAGCCAACATGTAGAACAATGGTTATAGCAGTTTTTCGAAAGACTTGTCTCTGTGACATCCTCTTATCGAGGTAGACAACAGTTCTTAAATTGCACTGTTGTCATAGATCTTTAACATAACAGTCCAAAACCGTTGTTAATAAGCTAACTTATTGTAATCTCAGACAATGGTTTTGGACTAATTTGAAAAAACAGTTGTTACAAAATATACATATAAACAACGGTTTACGGAGTCTGTTGTATAAAGGAGTCAACAGAGAAGCATCATACAACGGTTTTACAATTTTGACAGAATAACTGTCGTCTGTTTACAAGAAATCATGGCACCACCTGATTGGTGGAAAATATTTCACTTGGATCGCTGAGTTGGCGAAATGAGAGTCGTTGATTGATTTTACTTGGATTGCTTAGTTGGAAGAATGAGAACCGTCGATTGTGAGAATTTATCACACAACGGTATTTTGCAGAAACCGTTGTGTAAAATCTAAAATTCAGATTGGTTGATAATTAGCGAAATAATCTTTTAAAATGACTTTTTAGACGATCAAACCTTACGGATGTTAACATATATTGATTTTAGCCATGTAAAAAAATAATAAAAAATTTCAAAATTTATCTTGCTTGACTTTATAAGGAAAATGAGGTAAAAGTACAACTTCCTAAAACAAGATTCGTTGCCGATTAACGAAATAAATTTTTCAAATGATTTTTTGGGCGATCCAACCGTACGGATCTTAACATATATTGATTTTAGCCACGAAAAAAATAAAAATAAAATAAAATTTATCTTGCTTGAGTTTTTAAGGAAAATGAGGTTAAAGTACAATTCTCTAAAACAAGATTCGTTGTTGATTAATGAAATAATTTTTGAAATAATTTTTTGGACGATCCAACCGTACGGATTTTAAAATATATTAATTTTAGCCATGTAAAAAAAATTTAAAAATTTTTAAAATTTATCTTGCTTGACTTTATAAGAAAAATAAGGTAAAAGTACAACTCCGTGAAATAAGATTCATTGCTGATTAAGGACATATTTTTTCAAAATATTTTTTGGACGATCCAACAATACGGATGTTAAAATATATTTATTTTAGCCATGTAAAAAAATAATAAAAAATTTCAAAATTTATCTTCCTTGAGTTTTAAAGGAAAATGAGGTAAAAGTACAACTCCCTAAAACAAGATTCGTTGCCGATTAACGAAATAATTTTTTGAAATGATTTTTTCGACGATCAAACCGTACGGATGTTAACATATATTGATTTTAGCCATGTAAAAAAATAAAAAAAAGTTTAAAATTTATCTTGTTTGTGTTTTTAAGGAAAATGAGGTAAAAGTACTACTCCCTAAAACAAGATTCGATGACGATTAACGAAATAATTTTTTTGAATGATTTTTTGGACGATCCAACCGTACGGATGTTAAAATATATTGATTTTAGCCATGTAAAAAAATAATAAAAAATTTCAAAATTTATCTTCCTTGAGTTTTAAAGGAAATTGAGGTAAAACTACAACTCCCTAAAACAAGATTCGTTGCCGATTAACGAAATAATTTTTTGAAATGATTTTTTCGACGATCAAACCGTACGGATGTTAACATGTATTGATTTTAGCCATGTAAAAAAATAATAAAAAAATTTAAAATTTATCTTGTTTGTATTTTTAAGGAAAATGAGGTAAAAGTACTACTCCCTAAAACAAGATTCGATGCCGATTAACGAAATAATTTTTTTGAATGATTTTTTGGACGATTCAACCATACGATGTTAAAATATATTGATTTTAGCCATGTAAAAAAATAATAAAAAATTTCAAAATTTATCTTCCTTGAGTTTTAAAGGAAAATGAGGTAAAAGTACAACTTCTTAAAACAAGATTCGTTGCCGATTAACGAAATAAATTTTTCAAATGATTTTTTGGGCGATCCAACCTTACAGATCTTAACATATATTGATTTTAGCCATGTAGAAAAATAAATAAATAAAATTTATCTTGCTTGAGTTTTTAAGGAAAATGAAGTAAAAGTACGACTCCCTAAAACAAGATTCGTTGCTGATTATCGAAATAATTTTTGAAATGGTTTTTTGGACGATCCAAATGTTAAAATATATTTATTTTAGCCATGTAAAAAAATAATAAAAAATTTCAAAATTTATCTTCCTTGAGTTTTAAAGGAAAATTTATCCAACCGTACGGATGTTAAGATATATCAATTTTAGTCATATGAAATAATTATTAAAAAATGAAAAATGATTTTTTCATTTTTCACAACATTTTTGGTTTTCCCCCTTTAATTTTCATTTCCCCCTTCCTTTTATTTTCATTCCCCCCCTTACCTCCCCCTTCCCCTTTCTTTAGATCTGAACCCTCTTCTTCTCCTCTTTCTACTCTTCCATGTTTCTCCCACGACTTTTCTCTCTGTCCTCTCTCTACATGGTTTTGTCGTGGATTAAGTGTGTATTATGATGGGTTTAGATTTTTGAGTTTTCAAACCCTAACCATCTCCCTCTGCAATGTTGAAGATATAATTGGAATGACAATTTTGACGAGACCAAAGATGAGAGTATCGATAGTGCTTGGAAGGTGAGGCAATTTGCATTGATATTTACTAGTAGGCTTACCCCTCTTCCTCTTCTGCTCAGACATGGCCAATCTTTTTACTCCTCCATAAAATCCAATCTTCATCACCGGTCATTCAAGAAACTCTTCAGTTTCCTATCCAGGTTCATATTTTATGTTAATTATTGGATTTTTGATGTACCCTTTTGAATTCTTGATAAATCTTGCTGACCCCTATTTGTGATTTGTGTGATTTCAGAAAGTTAGTTGTGGTATTAGAGGAATTGGTATTGGCCATACAGTAAACATTGAATTTTGTTCTTCTTGTTCTTGCTGGTTAAATGGAAATTACTAATTTTAGCTGATTTTGCAGGTAATTTGGGCTTTAAAATGGGCATCTGAATGAATTGGTAAATATATATGCTTTATTTGGAGTTTTGTTCTGATTATTTATGGGTTTTGGTTTAACTAATTGGAGATTTTTAAAATTGATGGTCCTCTATTTTACACAAAAAACTCCTCTGTCTAATTTCCATAGTATTCTTCAGCCATAATTTTGAGTGAATGACACTTATATATGTGTGTTAATTTTGTGGTTGTTAAACACAGGGAATGTGCTAAAGAACCGGTTAGGTTACACTCAGGTGCAGCAGAGAATAAGCTGAAAGTTCATATACAAGAAGTACTCAAATGCTGAGGGAGGAGCTGTTTCTCTTCTTCCACGGGCCACAGGTAGTAATAGATCAAATTAATTTATGACTTCCAGATGAAATTGGAGAGGGACATGTTTTCTGGCTATTACAGATAATTCAATGGTACAACTTCATACTTTGAGTCCGACATATACTGTGATGATTATTTTCTGTGTGACCTTAATTTCCTTCTCCATTTCCAAGCTGAATAACTTGAAAATATGAAACATTTCAAATTGATCAGCTTCATACTTCTGCTAGTTTTTTTAAGAATACTAGCATATACTATTTGTGACTCTTACCTATTTTTCATACTTTCTTAATTCTTTTTCCACAAGTATTTTCGTTTGTAATCTAATATTTTCAGAGAAGCAAGCATGTTATTAACTTGATTGCAAATGATTCAGCAAAAACAATTTTCCTGTTATGAACGGCTTTTAGTATCTACATTTCCTTGTCAGGCCACATAATTGAATTATATAGTAGATATATCTACACAGGTTTTGTAGATTTTATCTAGATAATGGACATATGTATGTTATTTTGCAAAAGTTGTTCTGCCTATGCTACATATACTAGGAATGTTATGTTTTTTTTAAAACCGACTGGATTCAGAACCGCCTTGTGCAGATCTAGGGCTGTGGTCTTGAAGCAGTTATCTTTATTAGTTTTGTTCTTTTAATGCATTATATATAACTGTACTTCATTTTAATACTAAAGATGTATAATGTTTATGATCCAGTGGCTTGAATCAGAAATGTTGCGGCTCACTCATCTTCATGATAGAGCAAGTGATTTAGGCAATAAGAAAAAATATCCTTTGCTGTTAATTTTATGTTTCGTTCTCTCTGGGTTTTTCTTCTTCTTTGAACATTGTAAACAATCATTATGGATAAGTTATATACACATGCTTATGGCAACACAGGTGATTTACCTTGTGATATAGTAGTATTTAATTCTTACTTCTGAAGATAATGATAGTGAAATTGACAGTAATAAACAAGGTTTGCTTCTCACCTATCTCTCTATAATATAAACATTATTATTCAATAATCTTTTTATAATTACAAAAAAGTCTTTTGTTTGTTCAGAAATGTGTATGAGGGATAAAGGCTCTGGCTTTAGCAGGAGAGGAAGGGAGCCAATATCTCCAGGAAGTAATGATGTAAATGATTCCTGGAGTGGTGACAGGAATATACTAGTAAGAATGGAGAAATTTTACTAATTTACTAGACTAATATATGTATGCTCTATTTATATTATAAAGAATTAGCATTTTATCAATGATCATCAACAATAGGTATTGTCAAAGGTGGGTACTACTTTAGGGATAGTAGAACATGGCGTTGAGTGCCGTATTTACCTTCATATGTACCTTTTCGGCAGGTAATTGCTCTGTGAACTCGTGTTATACTTTTCTTGCATTGAGTACATGAGATTTTACATTCAATATATGTTTATGAAGCTAGCCTTCCTGAAGATGAGTGTCATTATGCGATTTATGACTGCTTTTGTGACCGTAGAGAATTGGCAGAAGAGCAGAATTTTCTTCATTGAATGGTAAGTACAAAATGCAAGGTCTTAAATTTGCTTTATTTGCATTCCATTTCGTTAAGTTCATTTATTTATGATCTGTATATGGATGTAAAGGTGTCCAAGGTAAGGAGCAAAATGATTTACGCAAGCTATAAAGACAGATTTAAGAGGGAATTCGACGGCATCCAGCTTGATTTGCAAGCCACTGATCCAACGGAAATGGGACTTGATGTTTTCAATAGCCAAGCTGATTAAAATGTGTACATTAATGAGCATTAGTAGGAATAGATTTTAATGTAATTCTTGTAGAGAACCATTGTATTGTAAATTTAATTTCAATTGTGAAATAATAATTGAATTATTATAATACCATTTTATTTGAAAACTGGTTTAATTTAAATAATGAGATTAATTTTATAAACAGTTGTGTGAAAGCCACATTAAAAATGATAAAAACCGTTGTATGTCTCAGTGCACATAGTTTTTTTTAAAAACTGTTATCTTTTGATATTATTTGCAATGGTTTAAATCTTTTACACCATTGCGTAAAGCTGTTGTGAGCATAGCTAAAACACAATACCCAAAAAATAAAAAACCGTTGCGTAAAGTATCACATACATTTATTTCTTAATAAAAACCATTGTGTAACTAGATGAAATAAATACATAAATTGTTGTAGGAGTCAATTCTCATAACACTATTTTTAACTATTGTGCCTGTAAATTGTTACAACGGCTAAAAAACTGTTGTTTGTAGAATATTATAAAGGGTCATATGCGTTCTGTGAATAAAAAGAGACAATGGTTTTATATTCGGTTGTGTGATGTATTTGTTACAATGGTGCGTAACCATTGTATGAGTGCCAAACACACCGCCCCCGGATAGACAATGAAAAATTCATCTTTTAGACAACGGTGGAAAATCATTGTCCGATTCAATATTTCTTGTAGTGTGCTATAAGTAATTCATCTGAAAGCGGTAAGATGACTTTTGATGGAGTTCGAGATTCGATTATTGGAGAAGATATGCGTAGGAGAAACTCAGGAGAGTCGTCAGGTTCCTTGTTGAGTGCTGAGAGTAGAGGAAGAAAGTTCAAAAAGGGGCAGAATAAGGGGCGTAGCAGATCGAAATCACAGAAGAGATGACAATCCAAGGATCGCAAGGATATTGTTTGTTGGAATTGTCAGAAGAAGGGTCACTTCAGGAATCAGTGCACGGCTCCCGCGGCTCCAAAAGGAAAGAGAAAAGAGGATAATTCAGCTAACGTAGTTGAAGAAGTGGAGGATGATGATGCTTTGATTTGTTGTGTTGAATGTTCGGTTGAATCATGGGTTATGGATTCTGGTGCATCATTCCATGCTACCCCTTGCAAGGATTTAATGTTAAATTTCAGAGTTGAAAATTTTGGTAAAGTTTGTCTTGCTGATGATGAGACTTTGGATATTGCGGGCATGGGAGATATTAATATCAGAACCTTTTTTGTAACTAGATGGACGTTGAAAGATGTAAGGTACATTCCTGGACTGAAGAAGATGTTGTTATCTGTGGGTCAGTTAGATAAGGAAGGGTATCGAGTTACTTTCGGAGACGGATAGTGGAAGGTTATAAAGGGGAATCTAGTCATTGCTCGTGGAGAGAAAAAGGGGACTTTATACATTGTTGAACAATCTAGCTATGAAGCAAATGCAGTTGCTGATGAGATTGAGTCTTCAACTTTGTGGCATAGAAGGCTTGGTCATATGAGTGAAAAAGGTATGAAGCTGTTAACTTCGAAGGGGAAGATTTCAGAGTTGAAGAATGTGGAAGTTGGATTCTTTGAGCCATATGTTCTTGGAAAGAAGAAACGTGTTACTTTTGCAAAATCAGGGAGGACCCCCAAAGCTAAGAAGTTAGAGCTAGTTCATACAGATGTATATGGTCCAACAACAGTTGCATCGTTGGGTGGATCTCGCTACTATGTCACTTTCATTGATGATTCCACTAGAAAGGTATGGGTTTATTTTTTGAAGAATAAATCAGATGTGTTTGCTACTTTCAAGAAGTGGAAGACTGAAGTTGAAAATCAGACCGGTTTAAAAGTGAAGAGTTTGATATTAGATAATGGAGGTAAATACAGTAGTGATGAGTTTAAAAGTTATTGCACGGAATTTGGGATTAGAATGATTAAAATTATTCCAGAGACACCACAATAGAATGGTGTTGCAGAGCGCATGAATAGAACCTTGAATGAGAGGGCCAAGAGTATGAGATTACATGCAGGGTTGCCAAAGATGTTTTGGACTAATGCAGTTAGCACAGCTGCATATCTCATAAATAGAGGACCTTCAAGTCCTTTGGGGTTCAAGATTCCTGAAGAAGAGTGGCAGGAAAAAGAGGTAAATCTTTCACACTTGCGAGTTTTTGGTTGTGTTTCTTATGTGCGTGTTAAAGATTCCGACAGGGACAAGCTTGATCTGAAAGCAAAGAAGTGTATCTTTATTGGTTATGGCTCAGATGATATGGGTTACCGTTTTTGGGATGAACTGACTAAGAAGGTCGTTAGAAGTAGAGATGTTACTTTTAATGAGAATGCAGTGTATAAGGATAAGCTTGTACTCGATTCTGAGTTTACAAAGGAACAACCTGAGAAAGAGGAAGTAGTGCATGAAGATATTACAGAAACAGATCTTGCAGGAAATAGTGGGAGTTCAGAGTATGTTGATGACAGGGTTCCAGTAACTCCACGGACTGAGGTAAGAAAATCTAGCAGAAGTGTGAGGCCACCACAAAGATATTCTCCTTCAGCATATTATATGTTATTGACCGAGGACGGGGAGCCTCAGTGTTATTTAGAGGCAGTACAAGTGAATGATTCATTTCAGTGGAAATCAGCCATGGATGAGGAGATGAGTTCTCTTGAGAAGAATGAGACTTGGTCTTTAATAGAGTTACCAGCAGGAAAGAAGGCTTTACATAATAAGTGGGTAATCAGGATCAAAGAAGAACATGATGGCAGCAAGAGATACAAGGCAAGGTTAGTAGTCAAGGGTTATCAACAGAAAAAGGGTATTGACTATACCGATATATTTTCTCCCATTGTTAAGATGACTAAAGTTAGAATTGTGCTAAGTATTGTGGCTGCAGAGGAGTTACATCTAGATCAACTAGATGTTAAGACTGCGTTCTTACATGGTGATCTTGAGGAAGACATCTACATGGTTCAGCCAGAGGGATTTCAGGTAGCTGGGAAAGAAAACCTTGTTTGCAAGCTTATAAAAAGCTTGTATGGTTTAAAGCAAGCACTGAGATAATGGTACTTGAAGTTTGACAGCTTTATGATGAAGAATGGGTACACGAGGAGTGTTATGGATCATTGTTGTTACTTTAAATAACTTGATTCATCTTATATCATATTGTTGTTGTATGTTGATGACATGTTGATAGCAGGATCAAATATGAGGGAAATCAACAGGTTAAGGAGACAGATGTCTGAGGAGTTTGAGATGAAGGATATGGGTGCAGCAAAACATATACTTGGTATGAGCATCATAAGGGATAGAACTGAAGGTACTTTAAAATTATCTCAAGAGAAGTATGTTGAGAAATTGTTACAGAAATTCAGTGTCCAAGATGCAAAGACCAGAAGTACACCGTTGGCGAGTCACTTTAATCTCACAAAGAAGCAATCACCTAAAACGGATGAAGGCAAGAAAGATATGGCTAAAGTTCCTTATGCATCTGCAGTTGGCAGTTTAATGTATGCTATGGTATGTATAAGGCCAGACATTGCTCAAGCAGTGGGAGTTGTTAGCAGATTTATGCCTAATCCAGGAAGAGAGCATTGGGAAGCAGTCAAGTGGTTGTTACGCTACTTGAAAGGCACATCCAAGGTTGCACTATGTTTCAGTAAGAAAGATATTATCTTGGAAGGGTTCTCAGATGCAGATGTGGGTGGATGTTTGGACACAAGAAAAAGTACAACGGGTTATATTTTCACTTTGGGTGGCACCGCAGTTAGTTGGATGTCTCGACTTCAAAAGAGTGTTGCTCTTTCAACCACAGAAGCAGAATATATGGCTATCTCTGAAGCTAGCAAGGAGATGATTTGGTTGAAAACTTTTCTTGAGGAGTTGGGAAAGAAACAGGCAGACAGTGCTTTATATAGCGACAGTCAGAGTGCTATTCATCTTGCGAAAAATCCCGTGTTTTATGCTAGGACGAAGCATATTCAGCTGAGATATCACTTTACAAGAGAGTTGATAAGCAATGGTACTTTGTCCTTGAAGAAAATCCTTGGTTCAGAGAAACCTGCAGATATGTTGACTAAGGTGGTTACAAATTAAAATTTGAAGCTTTGCGTAGCTTCAACTGGCTTTTAGAATTGATAGATGAGAAGATGATGCACTAGTTAGAGTTATTGATTGAAGAATTGATTTTACTAGACTTATAAGAGTGAAATGAAGATTGGCCAGACTCCAAGTGGGAGATTATTGGGTTTTGTGGAGTCTATTAATTAAGCCCATGAAAATAGACTATTCAGATTCAGATTAGTTTATGGATTAGTCTACTTTTCAGATTTGGACTGTAATTTTGATTTAGGACTAGTTTCTTCTCTTATAAATACTCATGTAATTGTAAAATTATAACACAATAAATTGTGAGAGATCAATACAAAATTAGTGCAGCTTGTGGAGTAGGAATTTTCGAACCACGTAAATCTTTGTCTTGTGTGATTGTCGTTTATTTTCTTGTTCTTGTTTACTCGCTTTGGGTTTTGCTTTCGTTGTTGTATACTCAACAGTCTTACCAATTCTTAAATGTTTTTCTTGTGTTTTTTTTCTAGAGTCTTGACAGATGTAATGTTTCTTCTAGCAAAGGCTTTATGTACTCAACATAACCATCGGGAACAGCCAAATCACTAAGTGGATCCTTCCATGCTGCCTCATAGAGTTTTGAATATTCATTTCCATCATAGCGTCCGAGAATAGAACCAAGGTAGTGGTCTGTGTAGTTGAATGAATCTACGAGGGCAACAGCATTAGGTTGGACCTGATCATATAACAAGGATATTAAGAACCTTGGCTTAATATAGGGTTGATACAAATAAAAGAAAAGATTTGCCAGCACACTTCGTAAAAAAGCAACCCGGGAATACAAATTTCTAAGTTGAGCAGTCGCGAGTGAAGCTTGTTCGGCTGTGATACTTTGCTCGTAGTGAGAAATTGACCTTGGTGCTTCTAAAGTAGAGAAAGTGCGTAGAATATTACAGAGAAATTTAAGTTGTCATTTAACCCCCTTTCCAGGAACATCCTGCTTTAATTTATCAATGAACTTGCAGAAAAAAAACCTTAGTATATTTAAGTTTATGATATGCAAGAGTATATATTAGTAAATGTATGGATGAATCAAGAATTTGCGTGATAGCCCTTGTATTCGCTAAAATATGATAACAATATCATTTATAATTCACTACATGTGATGAATCTTGAGGGGGTGTCGAATTAGATAATAGATGCTGCATGTGTAATATTTAAACAAATTAGGTATAAACCTATTTTTTAGATGGGACAATTTAGAGCAGTCTAGATATATTTTAGAAACTGAAGAGTAATTAGCAGCATCTCTCAAATGAAAATGAGTATAAGAAGCTTACTTAGAAACTACAATTAATTAACTGGCAGTGAGCAACTGCGAACTCAGCTAAATCTGCTGACATTTCCGCAAAGCCTAAAATTATCAAGAACTAATGTATAAGCATCTTTAAAGTAAGTTACAACTTACAAATCAACATTCTGTTGGTTAGACCCTTAAACTTTGACCATGTATAGATTGCAGATGCTCGATCAAATTATCCAAAAGTTCATGTTACGCAGCTAGTAATCTGTACCCTTAGACTTCACGATCATCACTAATATTGTCCGCCTTGCTACCCTTAGAGCCGTCATCCACCTTTTTAACCTCCCTTGGAACAATCAGCTCGATAGGATCACAACCAACACATTTAGTCAAGTTAGATGAGAACAAAACCTCAGCAATTCGATCTCTTCTCAACTTCAATTCTTATGGACAATCAGTAGCAGAAATCCTAATCCCATATTCAATTATATCAAATATATCAGAAGAACTACCAGTCCTAAAATAATTCCTCCATTCATCAAAATTATTTCCATGTTCAAAAGCAGCCATGACTCAAACGAGATCAAAATATGACAAGAAAAACACAATCCTTATCCTAAAATCAAATTCTAATCGATACCCAGATATCAAAATTAATATTCCTTGAGTTTTCATGTCAAATTATGCAAATTATATATGCTCTGTCTTAAAAAAAAAATTGAAGGGTCTTGAATATCAATCAATTATATAACCATCTACAGTCATGCAAGAGAAAAGAAATTACAAGAGAAGTAAAGAAAGCTATTGTATGATAAATATGTATGTATATTCTTTATATGGTATCTATCTCCGAGAAACAAAAAAGGGGGGGTTACAACATATTATATTCTGATAAAAAGAAACAAGGGGGAATAAAATTTTGTGTGTATATGTATGTATAGAAAACAAGGAAAGAAGAGAGAGACAAAGAGAATACAAACGGTAGCCAGCAAATAATATAAAAGAGCGAAAGAGTACCTGAGAAGCAATTTCTTTGTCGAATTGATATTGGAATGGGGTGACTCTTTCAACTTTTTTACTCTCTATCATAAATTCAAAGATCTGAAGAAGTCCAGCACACATAAATAAAGAACGATTAGTTGAAGTTCAAGTAAATATAAGCCCTAATTGAATCCAAAAATGAAGAAACTCATATTTTGAACTCAAATTCAAAGCCCTAATTTAAAAAACCAGCCTCATCCCATGAATTAATTGAGATCCTAAACATACGACAAGGTTGTAGAGATAGTGCGATGAGATTGCAGAGATGCGTCGGGCAATGGTCGGTGAGGTTTGAGAGAGAGAGGTGTGAGCGAGAAAGAATGTTGGGGAGAGAGAGTCTTGAGGACTGAGTGTTTGTTTTAACTCAATCATTCATTTGGGTGGGAAAAATGCCGCGCAATATTTCACCTGGTAAAATGTTTATCTTTTTTATTATTTTCATTTTAATTTTTAATTTTAAATATTAAAATATTATTCATTAACTAAAAAATATACAAGTAATTTCAGATAAATAGGAAAATTAAAAAAATCTTTGAATTTATGTATAAGAAATTCTAGATTTAAATCATATTATTTGTTAAATTGATCATTCACTAGTAAATTAGAATATAATTTAATACTAATTTATGATAATATTTTTATTTTAATATTTCCGAAAATTAAAAAAGTATCTACTGTAACACCAGTTGTTGGTGTTACATGTTGTGCAACACCGGAAATTCTCCGCGACACTAGCTTTATAACTATTGTAACACTGCAAGAGAGGTGTTACAATAGGTCAAAAATCCCTTAGCTAATGTAATACTCCTTGTAACATTGATTTACAGTAGCCCACTTATGGCGTAGTGAAGGCGTGAGTGCCAAAGCCGTGTTGTGTTCTCTGTACTTAGCATAAGACACGATGCCTCACAAGACTCCAAAATAATTTTATAAAGTCTATTAAATGATCTTTTTACTTTAATAAGAAGTCGTCCTTTCTCATCATAGACCCACAGAACAGCACCATTCAATATGACTTTATTTCCACATTCAGACAGTTGCCCAAGGCTTATAATATTACTACAGAGATTGGGGATATAGTATACCTTGTGGAAGATTCGATCCTCGCCAATTTTGTATTTGAACGTCATCGAGCCTTTGTCTTTTATTTCTACCAGGGAGCCATCTCCGAACTTCACTTGCCTTGTCACCCTTTCATCCAGTTCGTTAAACTTGGAGCGTAACCCTGTCATGTGGTTACTTGCTCCATTGTCTAGGTACCACAAATTACTTTCGACTTTCATGGACTTATCCTTCTGCTACTTTGGAACCAACCCTTTCTCATTAAGTAATAATGTGTCATTGTTAACCTTCTCAAATTCTGTTAGGAGCAACGCTGGTTCGTCATCTTGAATTTGTGCAAGGTTCGCCTTTAGCTTCTTTTCTTTTTCCTTTCGTGGTTTACGACACTCCGCCGCGTAATACCCATACAACCGATAGTTAAAGCACCTCACCTTCCTCTTGTCACATTGTCCTTGATAGCTAGATGTAACTCGACTTTTATTTGACCTCTTAAACCATTCTTCCCTAGACAACTGAAGACGACCTTCACTGGCTTCTCATTTCTCCCACTCCTCTATAGTTAACATCAATTGACCCACAGGTTTCTCAGTTTGTCCATCCAGTCTTTCTTCATATGCCTTTAATGAGCCTACTACCTCTTCCACATACATTTCTTCTAGCTGTACAAACTGTTGAATGGCTGAGATTATCTGCACAAATCTTGAGGAAACAGCTCTCAGCAGTTTCTTCACTATGTAACTCTCCTTCACGGTTTCTCCTAGTGCCCTGATGTTTGTGACCAGTGCACTCAATTTCATTCTAAACTCATTGATTATCTCCGCATCTTTCATGCTCATCATTTCAAACTCTACCCTCAGTGTTTGAACCTTGGCCCTCTTGACTCGATCTGCCTCATGGGTCATTGTCTTTATGGCCTCCCAAGTACTTTAGCTTTCTTCTTCTCAGCTACGGACAATAGCACGTCCTAAGGGATGGCCTGGTAGATGGCTGCTAATGCCACCTTGTATGCTCTTTCTTTAACCGCGGCCTTTGGGTCCACATGCTCGATCGCCTCCCAAGTCCCATGAGCCTACATAAAGCCTTTCATCTTTATCGACCACGCCGTGTAATTGCTTTTGCTCAGCACTGGATAACTTAACATCAATGAGCCATCCTTACCTTTATTTTCTCCATTATCGTAGTCCTTGGCATGTACTTTGGCATTCACCGAACACCCGCTCTGATACCAAATGAAAGTTAAACAACAGTACACACCAGTTGTACAATAGATAAAAGGAATGAAAACACCAGAACTGAGTATAAACTCAGTTTTTATTTCTTGCTGATCAAAAAACTATAGATAACTACTTTACATTATTTTAAACTAAAAGACAGTAAAACTACCACTACATAAAAGGCTAACAAATAGCAACTATCTCCTAATAAAACTCCACCTCTCCACTTATTCAAACGACTCATATAAACTCTCCTCACAGAAAATGACTTATTCATTTGGACCTTACGTGGCATAATAACTAGTTTAGATTAAAAAAAACCAACAAATAACATATAAAAATAATCTCTTTATGTAAAGAATTGTTAAATATATATAAACTTAAAACTCTCTGTCTATGTGACATCGTTCTCTCTGTTTGTGTGACAGTTTTCTTTTTTTATCTTCTTCATTCATCTATTATTCAAAGCAGTTTTCAATAAAACCTACATCATTGTCATCATCATTAGACTATCAAAATTGTGGGGGCATTATGGCAAAGTTGGAAACACCTCTAGAGGATTTGTATTCAAATATGGTAATTGATGGTGAAGAGGAGAATGATATAGTTGTTTCAAGTAATGATGTGGTTGAACAAAAATCCACATATATGTTAGCGGGTAAATTTCTAACAGAGAAACATGTTAATTTTCAAGCAATGCAAAATCTAATGGCATTATTGTGGTGACCCAGAGAGGGAATGGAAGTGTATGAGATGGGATATCGAAAGTACTCATTCATATTCTATCATAAACTAGATACGATAAAAGTTATGGAGGGAGGGCCTTAGTCCTTTGAGCAATCGATGCTTGTACTTCATCAAGTTGTAAAGGAAGAAGATCCAATTGCAATTCAGATAACAAATATGGAAATGTGGGCACAAATATATGATATGCCAAGGGGATTTTTTTCTAAGAACATCTTGCAAAGAATAGGTGCAGCAATGGGAAAGTATATTAAGTCTTATCCAGGAACATTTGGAGGGTTGAAACCGTATATAAGATTCAGGTAGCAGTTAACGTTGGAAAACCATTGACACGAAGGATGAAGACAAAGCATGATGGAAATACATGTACTTGGATTAATTTTAAATATGAAAAAATTGGTACATTTTTTTTGTGGTGTCGTAGGTCACTCAGATAGGGAGTGTGATGTTATTTATGCCAATCCTAAAAAACTTATACGGTTCCTGGTTACGTGCACTGGGTAGAGATTCAAGGAACAATGCAGGAGCACGATGGATCCGTAACGCTGGAGGGGGATGGGATACATGGGGTTCTCAAAAACAGCAAGGGGAAATATCAATTGGGCAGATAGAAGTCATGGAGATATGAGATTCATGGAAGTTGATGGAAAAATTCATGAGATTAATGAGAACGTTGGCAAGATTTTAGTCAAATCACTTAATTCAGGGGAACATTAGATAATGACTCCAATAGTCCCAAATGGTCAACAAGTAACAAAAGAATTTAACGAGGGCTACCAAGAGTCTTCTACTGAGAATGTAGTGATTGACTGTAAAAGAAAATGAATTGACAATTGAAATCCCGGTGGAAATATAAAATCGGATATGGTACAAACAGAGGAGAATCAACGAGGAGATGTGTTAAAAAACTTGCAAATGGGGGTCATGGATTCCGGGCCCGCCAGATAATATAAGTCTCCTGGAATGGAATTGTTTGGGCTGGCTAACCCATGAACAGTTAGACTTCGGTTAGATTTTAATCAGCAGTATATGCCTTGTCACATCTTCCTTAGTGAGACACTAGTTAAAAGTAATACAGTTGTGAAAGTTAGCAAGAAGTTAGGCTTTGCAGGTTACTTTGCTATTGATGTTCATTGATATAGTGGTGGAATTGCCTTGATGTGGAAGAATCAAGGAACATTGCAAATTAAGGGTAGTTTTAATAATTTTATCGACTTCGAGGTCAATAATGATCAAACGGGAAGTTAGAGGTATATTGGGTATTACGGATATCCTGAGAGAACTAGAAGGGCTGATTCTTAGAATTTGTTACGTGATTTATCGGCAGCCTCATCGTTACCGTGGTGCATAATATGAGATTTTAATGATATTGCTTCGATGGAAGAAAAGCGAGGGGGATACAGACAACCAAGAAGAATGATCAAAGGTTTTTGTGATGCAATAATGGATTGTGGCTTACACGAATTGGGATTTTCTGGAGATATTTTTACGTGGGAGTGATCAGGGGGAAAAGAAACGTGGTTTCAAGAACGCTTGGATAGAGGACTGGCAACAAATCGATGGATTAAGATGTTCCCTTTAGCAGAGGTTAAAAATATGGAGGTAACGACTTCAGATCACATGCCCTTGTTGTTGCAATTACATAGACAATTTTTTGTGCAATGCGGCCGAAGATTTTAGTTTTAGAATATGTGGATTAAGGATATTGAGTACCGTCATATAGTGAAAACATGTTGGGAAGAGGATAATAGGAGGAACTTGATGGAAAAAATAATATGCTGTTGTACAAAATTGGAAGCATGGGGTGGAGGATTACTTCCTTAAATGAAAGATAAGATGGGAAGGTATGGAAAGGAAATACAAAAATACCGATCCCGACGTGATTTATTTTGGATTCGGAAATATGATACTATTCGATGACAATTCATGAAGTTGTTACGAAAACAAGAGATCTTTTGGCGTCAAAGAGCCAAACAGCATTGGCTTCGTGAAGGTGAGAAAAATACACGCTTCTTTCATAAATTTTCCTCTACGAGAAAAGAACATAACAATATTACAAAGTTGCAAATCGCGAATGGGGATTGCAAGGAAACTGATGCTGAAATTCAAGAGATTATCATGGATTATTTCAATAACTTGTTCTGCAGTACAGGTGCTGCTATAAATCTGCCAGCACAACTTGAATTCCCAGGACTCTCAGAACCTCAGAGCAAGATGCTTGTCACGCCTATAGTGGAAGAAGAGGTTAAATGTGATGTATTTTCAATGCATTCAGACAAATCACCAGGAATTGATGGTTTAAATCCAGGATTTTATCAAGCTTACTGGGATATAATAGGACATGATGTGACAGAGTTTTGTTCAAAATTCTTTGTAATTGGAGAACTACCTGAGAATGTAAATCAAACTTTAGTTTGTTTAATCCCAAAAGTGAAGCATCCAAAGCGAGTGGATGATCTTGGACATATTTCGCTATGTAATATGTTGATGAAAATTCTTTCTAAAGTAATGGCAAATAAATTAAAGCCAACTCTAAATGATATATTTTCTGAAAATCAAAGTGCATTTATTGAAGGCGGGTTGCTTACTGACAATGCTTTGATAACATATAAAATCAGGAAAACGCAAGGAAAGGTAGGAGTTGTTGGGTTGGAGGTTGACATATCGACTGGAATAGTCATTTATCGAAATGCTATTTCAGAAATTTGTATTTCCTACTATTTGGATAGAAAGACTGATGAAATGTGTTAAAATGGTTTCTTTCAGTTTTCTAAAAAATGGTGCAATCTGTGGGGACGTGATACCTCAACGAGGAATACGGAAAAGGGATCTGATATCTCCGTATTTGTATATTTTATGTTCCGAGGGTTTGACTGTGATGATTCGAAAACATGAAGAGTGTGGTCTTTTACATGGGTGTCGAATTGCAAAAACTGCACCTAATATTTTCCATCTCCTTTTTTGAAGTTGACTGTTACTTCTTCCTTAAAGAAACAAAGTCAGAAGCATCCATTCTAAAAAGAGTGTTATGGAGGTATGAAATAATCTTAGGAAAAATGATAAACTATGATAAATCTTAAATTTTTTCAATCCTAATACTCCTGAAGAGGATCAGATGGCAGTATGCGATCAATTACCAGTAAGGTAGGTAAAAAACCGGGGAAGTACCTTGGTATGCCTATGTGTGTTGGCAGAAATAAGATTGAGATTTTTGGCTTCCTTACTAATCGTGTGCAGCAAAGACTCAAAGGTTGGTACATGAATAAATTATCACGCCCAGGTAAGGTAATTTTACTTTCATCCTCAGCTCAAACATTACCAAGTTTCTAGATGAGTCTGTTTTGAATTCCAAATATCATTTGTGAGGAGATTGAAAGAAAAATAAATGTGTTCTTATGAGGTAAAGGGCCATATGACAAGGGAGTAAGGTGGTTATCATGGAGCAGAATGTGATAGCCAAAGAAATGTGGTGGGTTGGGACTTAGAGAACTAAGAAAGTTTAATTTATCTATATTGGCAAAGCAGGGATGTAGATTACTAAAGGAGTCTAATCCATTAGTTTCTGCAGTAATGAAGGCGAGGTATTATCCTGCTTCAAATTTCTTAGATTCTGATATAGGGACTAATCCAAGTTACATATGGAGAAGTATTTTGGTATCGAAAGAGGTAATTAAGGCAGGAGCTCGAAAAAGAATTGGAGATGGAAACGATACTTCTGTTTCGGGAGTTCCTTGGCTTTCGGAGATAAGTATTGGATATGTTCAAACTCCAATGCCTGTGCAATTATGTGATATCACAGTATCTAGTCTAATACATGAAGAAGGGCGTAGATGGGACTATGAAGTTCTTCATGATATTTATCGAAATCGCGATGCTGGCCTGATTAAACAAATTCCTATGCCACTAAGGCATACCACAGATACATGGTATTGGATGCTCGATGAGAAATGGGAATTTACAGTGAAAAGTGGATATCGTTGGTTGCAAGGTGAATTTGACGATGAGTTTAAGCAATTCTGGTCCAAGCTTTGGTCATTAAAATTACCTTTAAAAGTTAATAATTTTTTTGGCAAGTTTATAAGTCATGTTTGCCTACCGCCCAAGCTCTATCAATGAAGTAGTTTAATATTAGTATATTATGTCCCTGGTGTCATTCAGCACCTGAGACATAGACCCATGTTTTGTTTTCATGTGAATTTATAAGAATAGTATGGTTTATGACAGGTTTGTCTTCGAGGTTGCAACACTCTTCTCTTCATTCAGCCTTTAGTGTGATTCATAAAGTGTTCGACGAATGTTCACGGGAGAAGTGCGTGCAACTAGTAATGTTTTGCTGGGGTTTGTGGAACAGGAGAGATAAATGGGTTTGGGATAGAACAAATGGTTGCACATTTGGAGTTATAGCTGCTGCAACTAACCTTTTAAGGGATTGGATAGAGGCTCAAATATTGGCTGCGATTGCTTGTCAGGAAGTAGGGGCAAAAGTATGGGAGAAACCATATACATGATGGCTTAAAGTTAACGTTGATGCTGCAATATTCCGGGACGGAAATATTGGGTGTGGTGTAGTTATCAGAGATGCTCAAGGAATATTTATGGAGCTATGTGTAAGAAGATTGAGGGAGTCTGGAGATCTAAAGAAGCAAAGGCCATTGCAATGAAGGATGCATTAACTTGAATTATTGCTCTGCAGTATGAGAAGTGTGTTCTTGAAACTGATTCAAAGATGCTAGTGCAGACATGTAATGGAGCTATTGATGCTTCTTTCTTCGATACTTTAGTGGATGATTGTGTCTATTTGTCAAAGCACATAAATCACGTGCTAATTCAGTTTGTATATAAATTTGCGAATAGGGTAACATATGAATTAGCTAGGGCTACCTATTATATGTCAGATATTGGAGAGTGGTATAACATTCCTCCTAATTTTATTTCCCTTGTTTTAGATCTTGATATTTGAATGCAACTATGAAATTTCTTCAAAAAAACATATAAAAAATAATCATTCTTATACATTCATGTATGCATATACATCACCAGACCCATAAAATCAAATAAATACATATTAAAGCTCCGGTGTCAAACTCATGCTCTTATTCATTTGAAAAAATACACATTACTAAAATGATATTGTGTGACAAAATGCATCTTATTCATTTGATTTTTATTATTCGAAATCGAAAAATAAAAATTAAGCAAGTTTATTATGATATTTATGACTATTATAGTAATTGCTATTTATTACGTGACATGAGTGGAAAAGCTCATATATATATATATATATATATATATAAGGATTAAAGTGAATACCACTTTGTCCGTATAAACTAAAAAGTTAGGCAAAAAATGAGCCTCGGAAAACGAGTCGCTACCCAAACAATGAAAATGAGGGTATACTACTTTGATGCTAAGAAACTCTACTTATAATTACTCTATTCACCTTTGAAAACAAAACCACTTGTGCATTAGACATGACGGTGAACACAGACTTAAATGCTAGGGATATCTCCAGCAAATCTGTAACCAATGAATGCTAAAAAACATTTTTTCCGTAATGATTTTATCGAGATTGTTATTTTCATCCACTTCCCTATCAACAATGCTCAAAATTTGGGTCCCTACGTATTAAAAGAGTTCCAAAAAAGCATACTAGGCGATCAAAACAAGAAAACCAGGTGTATTGGTCAAGTGAAAGAGTTCAAACGTTGAAGCGGAATTTGAATCCCAAAGTATGAACAAAAAACAGAAACTAGATAATTTTTGGATGAAAATAAATGGTCTTGTGACCAATATATGAGCTCTAGACGAAGTGGTAGAAGAGACATACATCGTCAAGAAGTTACAGTGATCTGTCCCTTAAAAGTACTTGTAGATACTATCAATTATAGGTGGTTTGGTGATCTGCAAATGATGTGATATGGGAATGATAGTGAAGGAAGCTATCAGACCGCTGAAAGCCCATGAAGAGAGACTAAAGGGACAAAATCAAAATCAAGGAGGTCAATTGTTATTTTCGACGAATGATTTGTTAAAGAAGGAAAACAATAAGGAGAGTGGGGTGTTTAAGTCAGAAGTCACTACAAGAAAAATATTCATAGACATCGTTTTTTGGCTGATGTCTATGATGTTTGGCAACCGATGTTGATGTCGGTGATGTCTATTCTAGACATCGGCCATAACCCGATGTCTTTACTAGATTAGACATCGGTTCTGGCAAACTGGCTGATGTCTATGCATTGTTTTTTTACAAAAAATGTTAGAAATAAATAATTTAATAAGTAAATTACACCTATTACAACATATTAAACATATAATGACCTATATTTTTTGCCACATAGACATCGAATATTTTCATTTAGGTGATGTAAAATCAGATATTAAACATCGACTTCTTTACTAAACGGTGATGTCTATATTCGCACATAGACATCAGTTTTATCCCAAATAAAAAGATGTTTATGTTCAATTTAGACTTGAACATGTCAGTCTTTGACATCAGTTTTTTATCTAAAAGCGATGTACATTAAATTTTTTGACCTCAGTTTTTATTCTTTTACATCAGTGATGTCTATTTTCCTTTTAGAAATTACATATAATACAAAATATACCACTAAATCAAATTTTAATTTGAAGCATAATTAAACCCACAACAACCACTAAATCAAAATAATAATTAGAAAATGAACTAACTAAACACTTATATTAACCAACAATAATATCAATTACCAAGTTTTCTTACATAACAAACCAAAACAAAACTATAAAGAAATACTTGTACAAGGAAACCAATGAAACCACTATTTACTTGGCGAACCATCACAACTGCCCTCCCCATGTTGTCTATCATTTGATTCAGGTTGTCCAAACGGCAAATATTGATACTTCACCTCAACATATTTGTTCGATTTTTTCTTGAATTTACCCTACTTAGGTTACAAGGTGGATGCCTTATTCTAAAAACTTTGTATATTGATTGAAACCTCCATGTACCTTCAATAAGAACCTGCAATCATGGAACTATAAGTAAACTGAGAACTTGGTTTGTTAAGATTTTTGCAGCAAACCAGTTAATGTAAAAGTACTTATATTAATCCATTATTAACAGATTGAGTCTAGACTACTGATATGTCTCGACAGTGCCAAGGTGGTAAGAACTAATCCACTCCTTTACTCGACGAAATTGCTCTTCACCTTCAATTAGATCCTGAGTGTCATCTGCAAATTGGAAATACAAAAGAACTAAAAGAAATTAGCTTACCTGCATACAGTGAAGAATAATTACCTTACTGAAGTTATAATGTTCATGTTAAAAGTATTGAAATATATCTATTACAAACATGGGGATTAATAAACAATACAATCGATTGCAAATATTTTACACAAGAAATATATCCATCCTGCATACATAGCATAGAGCAGCGATTTTTTAGAGTGCTCCTATAATGGGCAATCCAAAAGGCCATAACAACAAAGAAGGAAATGTAGTTCTGTTAGCAACCTCGACATCAGTAACATTTCCTGCGTAATACACCAATATAAAGGACTTTTCCAATAAAAAAAGAAGTTAAAAATATGACATTCTCCGGTAAATAACTATACAAAAATTTTAAAAACAAATTATGAGTTAAAATGTTTCATGCAAATTTAATATTTTGGTAAGAATCACACCTTCATCTTCAGTGTCTTTTCCTCCTAGGAAACCTTTCATCCATAGTACAACCAATATCAAGCCAAGGCTCACAAGTGAAGCGAAAATAATGCCAGCAATAGCTAGACTTGACAGTCCCCTCGTACCGAAGCCTATCAAATTCAAACAATTCTAATTAAAGACTAGGCAATAGAAATATCAGCGGGGAGCCTAAAATTCAACATCTACTCACTTGGTGTTACTGAAATTGCTGATATTAGTGGTCTATATACATCTCTATTAGGAACTACAGTAGTCCCCTTCCCTGCCCAGTACAAGTGAATCTCCTAAGTGCTACCATTAACACTAACATCCTGCTCCAAGGTGAAACCCTTTCCGATACCTCCAGCTTCCTCTGCAACATTGAAGTCTTTCCGAACAACATTACCCTGTTGAGAGAAAAACCAAGTTAAAAATAAATACCAGACCGATTTTTAAGAAATCGATTCAACTATATACCTAAAAGTCCTAATGCGGAGGTACAATCATTTTCTACTAATAAACTTGACCTCTTGCTCACTTGGATAGAAACATCAAAAATGCGTCTTCCAATGCCCTGAGATGTCGCATCGTCAGAGAATAGTATTTTCGCAAAGTGGAGGCGAACTTTATAACTACCCTTTTGCAAGCAAATGTCATAGTACTTGAGTGAAGAAGGGGAAAGGCGGGATGTTTGATAGTACTCTTCTCTGGTCACATTACTTTTTGTTGCCACAAAATTAGATCTATCTTTATATATAAAAACACCTGAACTACTATAAGCCTATCGATCTGTAGGATTAAAGTATGATGGACCTTCTGTAATTAAATCACCATCATACTCCATTCCACCTATTTTTACTTTAGGTCCCTCGCAATTAATAAACAGTGAATGATCTGCAAATTTAGCAGATACTCCTATCATTCTTTCTAGGTTACTACAAATTAAAAGGTACTTCCACGCCATTAAGTTAAAGAATTATATATATTTAGTTTCTTACATTTGGCCTTCCCGGGGCAAGGGAGATCTTTTTGCAAGCACCATAAAGTTCTAGAATTATTAAAGAAAACATTAGTAACGCTACTACTTATCATGCTTTGCATTGTGAAAATAATACATTAAATGTTTATAGGGAAATTTACGAGTTGCTGGTTGAAGATGAATGGCTAGAAACTTATTCCTGCAAAACAATTTTTTTTTATCTAAGTTAATATGATCATGAAATTAATCAAGAAACATAATATGAATAGGCTTACACGCTAGATGCCTGGCATCTATATTGTGATGGGGGGCTGTGTAAAATTATTGTAAGACACATCACTGTAGCAAATGTGGATAGGATATTAATAATACTGTGCAACATTTATATGTACACTAAAAATAGAAGCTTTATCGCAACACAATGGTAACAATAATTTAAAAGAAAAACTAGAGAGTGTACTGACGATTTATCTTTGCTGTCAATAATCCAGTTTGATATTACCCTGCTAAGTAAGTTACTATCTAGATACCTACATCCAAAGATGTTTGTCACAACATTGAATGCATTATATAAATTTATTTATGGTGAAACATAAAATGTTACAGAAAAATCAAGCACAAGTCGAAAGAAAGTGCCTTGATAGATTTTATAAATATCACTGAGAGGGGATTATAAATTTCATTTCTTGATAAAAAATTTAGCATATTACATTTTACTAATATATAGCTACGTACAGAAAGTTCAGGCTGGACCCTAAAGAATCCGAGATTTGTCCAGACAACCTCTTAAAGCTCAAATAAATTTCATTCTCAATTCTAAATTTCATTTAAACACATAAACATATACATAAATCAAATAAAAAACAAATAACATAGAATACATATCATATAAACACATTCAAAATATTCCAGTCCACAAATATTATAAATATTTAAATTCAAATCCATACCTAAATATTTGAATCCACAACTGTATGCAATAAAGGTCCCCTGAACAACAAATTCAAATGAATTAGTAACTTGAAAATACTTAGAATTAACTACAGTACATAGAAGTAATTAGGGTTTTAATTTGAGAAAACCCCCAATTTAAAAAAAAATTAGGGTTTTGATTAAAGAAACCCCTCAATCTACAAAATTTATCTCAATTAAGATTTCAAGACCAGTTACATTCAAACTTACCATCCAAGTTTCTAACAAGATAATCTTACCAAGTATATCTTCTAACCGATATGGAGATGTAGAGTAAAGAGTACAAAGCGGAGACGGAGATATGTGAGATGAGTAGATGTGAGAGGTGGGAGGAGAGACAGAGACAGAGGTGTAGAGATAGTATATAGAGTGGAGAATCCATCGAGAGAGAGAGAGAGAGAGAGAGAGAGAGAGAGAGAGAGAGAGGTGAGGGGAGAGAGGTTATTAGCTGAAAGAAAAGAATAAATGGGGGGAACATATTTTCTAAGTCAGAGTGAAATTTTGGAATAGCGGGGAAAATTTTGACAAGGGGGGAAATATAGTGAAGTGGGCGCCAATTAAAATTTTAGGCAATTTTAGACATCAGTTTTATAATAACCTATATCTTGAAACAACAAAGACATCATATTAACTCATAGGGGATAAAATATATGTATCTCTTATGCCTTCAACCATCAATTTTAACTCATGATGAATCACCCTCATCCTGACGATTACATACTTTTCTATTTCTATTGCTACGAGTCTTTAGGGTTTCCTCATACCCAACTTTATTATCATTCCTCAAACTCTATTGCTTTTATATTCCTTTCCACTTCAGTTTCTTTTTATTTTCCTTTCTCTTATCATTATTTCATGAACCAACCCAACATAAGCATTGATTTCAAACATCCCGTCATTCTGGATTCGTGTCCTCAGAACGAATCTTGACAACTTTTACCACTTAGATTTATAATTCATCATAGTCTTCTGCCTTTGTTCTGGCTCTAAAGCTTTTACATTATCACCATAACCTTGGGATTTACTTTCTCAAAAAATTTTGACTGAACTTTAATCAGCTTATCATAACCTCTTGCTCCGTGCCTTTCTTGGTCTTTCACCAGTGGATGGTCTCTCTCTTAGGAGGGTAAGTGACAAAAACAGTCTTTTGTGATTCGTCAATTATTTAGAATCCCAAATGATTCATGTATTTCCTTTAGCCAGACTCTTGCCTCGGCTGGGTCAGCTATTTCCTTGGAACTCTGAGCGCTTAGCGACTTAAAGTTCCGGAAAGAATTTCACACCACATTGTTTCCTCAAGGTGGTGGTTAGGGGTAAAAGTATAAATTTTGTTTTAGGCAGGTCCATGGATTGCCCAATCGGAGTACCATTCTGGTTCTTCCTATCTTGCTCGACTTTTGTTTTCTCAGTCTAAATATTTCTTCCTACTCCCCATAATTGGGGTCATCTTTTAATTTAAAATCATCATTTTCCACTTCATTATATTCTGGGTTCCTTATATTAGATACATGATTTATTTATTTTCAATTAAATAATATATTTTTTACTTTATTTTGGAAGATATTAACATACTTTTTACGAATGTTTTAACCAAATGAAATAATGTTTCGCTTATAATATTATAATATAGATATAATTAGTTTGTTATATTATAATTTAAATTACTAAAATTAGTTATGGAAGTATTTGGTTCCCTTGAAAAAAGGTAAGAAAGAAGCTTAGTATGATTAGAAATTAAGTTGGATAATAATTCATAGAGTTCTTAGTTATATTAGAATCATGATTTATTTATTTTTAATTAAATTATATTTTTTTTTAATTTATTTTGGAAGATATTAACATACTTTTTATGAATGTTTTAACCAAATGAAACAATGTTTCACTTATAATAGTATAATATAGATACATTAATTAGTTTGTTATATTATAATATAAATTACTAAAATTAGTTCTCGAAGTATTTGGTTCCCTATAAAAAAGGTAAGAAAGAAGTTGAGTATCATTAGAAATTAAGTTGGATAATAATCTATAGAGTTTGTAGTTATGCTAGATACATGATTTAATTTTTTAAGTAAATTATATTTTTCAAACTTTGCTTTTGGAAGGTGTTAACGTATTTTTAACGAAGGTGTTAACCAACCGACCAAACGAAACCATGTTTCGCTTATAATAAATTATAAAAAAGAATTAATATATATTATTTAGATTAATAAATTTAAAATATTTACATATTGTTTTGAATGTATTATATTATGAAACCATTCAAAATTTAGATAGTTAAAATCTTAAAAAGTCCTCATATCACAACCTTTTTGCTGTAAGAAGGCGTGAGTCTGAATAAAGGTGGTATACGTGGATGATTTGATATTGATTTTTTTAAATTATTTTTTCTCGATTTATTAATTTTTTTGTTATATTATAATTTAAGTTATTAAAAATATTTATGGAAGTGTTTCGTTTCCGACAAAAGAGGCAAGAAAAAAATTGAGTGCTATTAGAAATTAAGTTCGATAATAATTCATAGAGTTCGTAGTTATATTGGATACATGATTTATTTCTTTTTAATTAAATTATATTATTTTAATTTATTTTGGAAGATATTAACATACTTTTTACGAATATTTTAACCAAATGAAATAATGTTTCGCTTATAATATTATAATATAGATAGATTAATTAATTTGTTATATTATAATTTAAATTACTAAAATTAGTTGTGGAAGTATTTGGTTCCCTATAAAAAAGGTAAGAAAGAAGTTGAGTAAAATTAGAAAATAAGTTGGATAATAATCTATAGAGTTTGTAGTTATGCTAGATACATGATTTAATTTTTTAATTAAATTATATTTTTTAAACTTTGCTTTTGGAATGTGTTAACCTATTTTTAACGAAGGTGTTAACCAACCTACCAAAATAAACCATGTTTTCCTTATAATAAATTATAAAAAAAAATAAATATATATTATTTAGAATAATGAATTTAAAAATCTACATATTGTTTTGAATGTATTATATTGTGGAAGCATTGAAAATTTAGATAGTTAAAATCTTAAAAATCCTTATATCACAACCTTTATGCTGTAAGAAGGCCTGAGTGTGAATAACGGTGGTGTACGTGGATGATTAAATTATTTGTTCTCGATTTTTTAATTTTTTTGTTATATTATAATTTAAGTTATTAAAAATATTTTTGGAAGTGTTTCGTTTCCGACAAAAGAGGCAAGAAAAAAATTGAGTGCTATTAAAAATTAAGTTGGATAATAATTCATAGAGTTTGTAGTTATACTGGATAAATGATTTATTTATTTTTAATTATATTATATTATTTTAATTTATTTTGGAAGATATTAACATACTTTTTACGAATATTTTAACCTAATAAACAATATTTCGCTTATAATAGTATAATATAGATAGATTAATTAATTTGTTATATTATAATTTAAATTACTAAAATTAGTTCTGGAAGTATTTGGTTCCCTATAAAAAAGGTAAGAAAGAAGTTGAGTATAATTAGAAAATAAGTTGGATAATAATCTATAGAGTTTGTAGTTAAACTAGATACATGATTTAATTTTTTAAGTAAATTATATTTTTTAAACTTTGCTTTTGGAAAATGTTAACGTATTTTTAACGAAGGTGTTAACCAACCGACCAAACGAAACCATGTTTCGCTTATAATAATTTATTAAAAAGAATAAATATATATTATTTAGATTAATGAATTTAAAATATTTACATATTATTTTGAATGTATTATATTATGGAAGCATTAGAGTTAAAATCTTAAAAAGTCCTCATATCACAACCTTTTTGCTGTAAGAAGGCGCGAGTCTGAATAACGGCGGTGTATGTGGATGATTAAATTATTTGTTCTCGATTTATTAATTTTTTGTCATATTATAAATTAGGTTATTAAAAATATTTTTGGAAGTGTTTGGTTTCCGACAAAAGTGGCAAGAAAAAAGTTGAGTGCTAATAGAAATTAAGTTGGATAATAATTCATAAAGTTTGTAGTTATATTGGATACATGATTTATTTATTTTTATTTAAATTATATTATTTTAATTTATTTTGGAAGATATTAACATACTTTTTACGAATATTTTAACCAAATGAAACAATATTTCACTTATAATAGTATAATATAGAAAGATTAATTATTTTGTTATATTATAATTTAAATTACTAAAATTAGTTCTGCAAGTATTTGGTTCCCTATAAAAAAGGTAAGAAAGAAGTTGAGTATAATTAGAAAATAAGTTGGTTAATAATCTATAGAGTTTGTAGTTATGCTAGATACATGATTTAATTTTTTAAGTAAATTATATTTTTTAAACTTTGCTTTTGTAAGGTGTTAACGAAGGTGTTAACCAACCGACTAAAAGAAACCATGTTTCGCTTATAATAAATTATAAAAAAGAATAAATATATATTATTTAGATTAATGAATTTAAAAATCTACATATTGTTTTGAATGTATTATATTGTGGAAGCATTCAAAATTTAGATAGTTAAAATCTTAAAAAGTCCTTATATCACAACTTTTATGCTGTAAGAAGGCGTGAGTGTGAATAACGGTGGCGTACGTGGATGATTAAATTATTTGTTCTCGATTTTTTAATTTTTTTGTTATATTATAATTTAAGTTATTAAAAATATTTTTGGAAGTGTTTCGTTTCCGACAAAAGAGGCAAGAAAAA
Source organism: Apium graveolens (assembly GCF_009905375.1). Classification (NCBI taxonomy): domain Eukaryota; kingdom Viridiplantae; phylum Streptophyta; class Magnoliopsida; order Apiales; family Apiaceae; genus Apium; species Apium graveolens. The sequence continues at coordinate 285,451,013 of NC_133652.1, read as the reverse complement.
AATTGAGTGCTATTAAAAATTAAGTTGGATAATAATTCATAGAGTTTGTAGTTATATTGGATAAATGATTTATTTATTTTTAATTATATAATATTAATTTAATTTATTTTGGAAGATATTAACATACTTTTTATGAATATTTTAACCAAATAAACAATATTTCGCTTATAATAGTATAATATAGATAGATTAATTAATTTGTTATATTATAATTTAAATTACTAAAATTAGTTATCGAAGTATTTGGTTCCCTATAAAAAAGGTAAGAAAGAAGTTGAGTATAATTAGAATATAAGTTGGATAATAATCTCTAGAGTTTGTAGTTAAACTAGATACATGATTTAATTTTTTAAGTAAATTATATTTTTTAAACTTTGCTTTTGGAAAATGTTAACTTGTTTTTAACGAAGGTGTTAACCAACCGATCAAACGAAACCATGTTTCGCTTATAATAATTTATTAAAAAGAATAAATATATATTATTTAGATTAATGAATTTAAAATATTTACATATTGTTTTGAATGTATTATATTATGGAAGCATTCAAAATTTAGATAGTTAAAATCTTAAAAAGTCCTCAAAGCGCCTGAATAACGGTGGTGTACATGGATGATTTGATATTGATTTTTTTTTAAATTATTTGTTCTCGATTTATTAATTTTTTTGTTATATTATATTTTAAGTTATTAAAAATATTTTTGGAAGTGTTTCGTTTCCGACAAAAGAGGCAAGAAAATAGTTGAGGGCGATTAGAAAATAAGTTGGATAATAATTCATAAAGTTCGTAGTTATATTAGATACATGATTTATTTATTTTTAAATAAATTATATTTTTTTAATTTATTTTGGAAGTTATTAACATACTTTTTACAAATGTTTTAACCAAATGAAACACTGTTTCACTTATAATAGTATAATATAGATACATTAATTAGTTTGTTATGTTATAATTTAAATTACTAAAATTAGTTCTCGAAGTATTTGGTTCCAAGGTAAGAAAGAAGTTGAATATAATTAGAAATTAAGTTGGATAATAATCTATAGAGTTTGTAGTTATGCTAGATATATGATTTAATTTTTTAAGTAAATTATATTTTTTAAACTTTGCTTTTGGAAGGTGTTAACGTATTTTTAACAAAGGTGTTAAACAACCGAGCAAACGAAACCATGTTTCGCTTATAATAAATTACTAAAAAGAATAAATATATATTATTTAGATTAATGAATTTAAAATATTTACATATTGTTTTGAATGTATTATATTATGGAAGAATTCAAAATTTAGATAGTTAAAATCTTAAAAAGTCCTCATATCACAACCTTTTTGCTGTAAGAAGACTTGAGTCTCAATAACGTTGGTGTACGTGGTGATCAAATTATTTGTTCTTGATTTATTAATTTTTATGTTATATTATAATTTAATTTATTAAAAATATTTTTGGAAGTGTTTCGTTTCCGACAAAAGAGGCAAGAAAAAAAATGAGTGCTATTAGAAATTAAGTTGAATAATAATTCATAGAGTTTGTAGTAATATTGGATACATGATTTTTTATTTTAAATTAAATTATATTATTTTAATTTATTTTGGAAGATATTAACATACTTTTTATGAATGTTTTAACCAAATGAAACAATATTTCGCTTATAATAGTATAATATAGATAGATTAATGAATTTGTTATATTATAATTTAAATTACTAAAATCAGTTCTGGAAGTATTTGGTTCCCTATAAAAAAGGTAAGAAAAAAGTTGAGTATATAATTAGAAAAAAAGTTATATAATAATCTATAGAGTTTGTAGTTATGCTAGATACATAATTTATTTTTTTAAGTAAATTGTATTTTTTAAACTTTGATTTTGGAAGGTGTTAACGTATTTTTAACCAAGGTATTAACCAACCGACCAAACGAAACCATCTTTCGCTTATAATAAATTATAAAAAAAATAAATATATATTATTTAGATTAATGAATTTAAAATATTTACATATTGTTTTGAATGTATTATATTATGGAAAAATTCAAAATTTAGATAGCTAAAATCCTTAAAAGTCATCATATCACAACCTTTTTGCCGTAAGAAGGCGCGAGTCTGAATAACGGTGTGGATGATTAAATTATTTGTTCTCGATTTATTAATTTTTTTGTTATTATAATTTAAGTTATTAAAAATATATTTGTAAGTGTTTCGTTTCCGACAAAAGAGGCAAGAAAAAAAATGAGTGCTATGAGAAATTAAGTTGGATAATAATTCATAGAGTTTGTAGTTATATTGGATACATAATTTATTTATTTTTAATGAAATTATATTATTTTAATATATTTTGGAAGATATTAACATACTTTTTACCACTGTTTTAACCAAATGAAACAATATTTCGCTTATAAGAGTATAATATAGATAGATTAATTAGTTTATTATATTTAAATATAAATTACTAAAATTAGTTTTGGAAGTATTTGATTCTTAAGAAAGAAGTTGAGTATAATTAGAAATGAGGTTGGATAATAATCTATAGAGCTTTTAGTTATGCTAGATACATGATTTAATTTTTTAAGTAAATTAAATTTTTAAACTTTGCTTTTGGAAGGTGTTAACGTATTTTTAAGGAAAGTGTTAAGCAACCCACCAAACGAAACCATATTTCGCTTATAATAAATTATAAAAAATAATAAATATATATTATTTAGATTAATGAATTTAAAATATTTACATATTGTTATGAATGTATTATATTATGGAAGCATTCAAAATTTAGATAGTTCAAATCTTAAAAAGTCCTCATATCACAATCTTTGCCGTAAGAAGGCGCGAGTTGAATAACAGTGGTGTACGTAGATGATTTGATATTGATTATTTTTAAAATTATTTGTTCTCGATTCATTAATTTTTTTGTTATATTTGAATTTAAGTTATTAAAAATATTTTTGGAAGTGTATTAAGTTGGATAATAATTCATAGAGTTCGTAGTTATATTAGATACATGATCTATTTATTTTTAATTAATTTATATATTTTTAATTTATTTTGGAAGATATTAACATACTTTTTACGAATGTTTTAACCAAATGAAACAATGTTTCGCTTATAAGAGTATAATATAGATAGATTAATTAGTTTGTTATATTATAATTTAAATTACTAAAATTAGTTTTAGAAGTATTTGGTTCTCTAGAAAAAAGGTAAGAAAGAAGTTGAGTATAATTAGAAATTAAGTTGGATAATAATCTATAGAGTTTTTACTTATGCTAGATACATGATTTAATTTTTTTAAGTAAATTATATTTTTTAAACTTTGCTTTTAGAGTTGTTCACGTATTTTTAACATAGGTATTAACCAACCCACCGTCGCTTATAATAAATTATAGAAAATAATAAATATATATTATTTAGATTAATGAATTTAAAATATTTACATATTGTTTTGAATGTATTATATTATGGAAGCATTCAAAATTTAGATAGTTAAATCCTCATATCACAACCATTGCAATCACAACCTTTGCTGCGCCTGTATGAATAAAGGTGTTGTATGATTTGATATTGATTTTTTTATAATTATTTGTTCTCAATTTATTAATTTTTTTGTAATATTATATTTTAAGTTATTAAAAATATTTTTTGGAAGTGTTTCGTTTTCGACAAAAGAGGGAACAAAAAAGTTGAGTGCGATTAGAAATTAAGTTGGATAATAATCCAAAGAGTTCGTAGTTATATTAGATACATGATTTATTTATTTTTAATTAAATTATGTTATTTTAATATATTTTGGAAGATATTATAATACTTTTTAAGAATGTTTTAACGAAATGAAACACTGTTTCACTTATAATAGTATAATATAGATACATTAATTAGTTTGTTATATTATAATTTAAATTACTAAAATTAGTTCTGCAAGTATTTAGTTCCCTATAAAAAAGGTAAGAAAGAAGTTGAGTATAATTAGAAAATAAGTTGGATAATAATCTATAGAGTTTGTAGTTATGCTAGATACATGATTTAATTTTTTAAGTAAATTATATTTTTTAAACTTTGCTTTTGGAAGGTGTTAACATATTTTTAACGAAGGTGTTAACCAACCGACTAAACGAAACCATGTTTCGCTTATAATAAATTATTAAAAAGAATAAATATATATTATTTAGATTAATTAATTTAAAATATTTACATATTGTTCTGAATGTATTATATTATGGAAGCATTCAAAATTTAGATAGTTAAAATCTTAAAAAGTCCTCATATCACAACCTTTGGCGTGAGTCTCAATAACTTGGTGTACGTGGATGATCAAATTATTTGTTCTCAATTTATTAATTTTTTTTTTATATTATAATTTAATTTATTAAAAATATTTTTGGAAGTGTTTCATTTCCGACAAAAGAGGCAAGAAAAAAATTGAGTGCTATTAGAAATTAAGTTGAATAATAATTCATAGAGTTTGTAGTTATATTGGATACATGATTTATTTATTTTAAATTAAATTATATTATTTTAATTTATTTTGGAAGATATTAACATACTTTTTACGAATGTTTTAACCAAATGAAACTATATTTCGCTTATAATAGTATAATATAGATAGATTAATTAATTTATTATATTATAATTTAAATTACTAAAATTAGTTCTAGAAGTATTTGGTTCCCTATAAAAAAGGTAAGAAAGAAGTTGAGTATATAATTAGAAAAAAAGTTATATAATAATCTATAAAGTTTGTAGTTATGCTAGATACATAATTTATTTTTTTAAGTAAATTGTATTTTTTAAACTTTGATTTTGGAAGGTGTTAACGTATTTTTAACGAAGGTATTAACCAACCGACCAAACGAAACCATCTTTCGCTTATAATAAATTATAAAAAAAAATAAATATATATTATTTAGATTAATGAATTTAAAATATTTACATATTGTTTTGAATGTATAATATTATGGAAGCATTCAAAATTTAGATAGTTAAAATCTTTAAAAGTCATCATATCACATCCTTTTTGCCGTAAAAAGGCGCGAGTCTGAATAACGGTGGTGTACCTGAATGATTAAATTATTTGTTCTCGATTTATTAATTTTTTGTTATTATAATTTAAGTTATTAAAAATATTTTTGTAAGTGTTTCGTTTCCGACAAAAGAGGCAAGAAAAAAAATGAGTGCTATTAGAAATTAAGTTGGATGATAATTCATAGAGTTTGTAGTTATATTGGATACATGATTTATTTATTTTTAATGAAATTATATTATTTTAATATATTTTGGAAGATATTAACATACTTTTTACGAATGTTTTAACCAAATGAAACAATGTTTCGCTTATAATAGTATAATATAGATAGATTAATTAGTTTATTATATTTAAATTAAAATTACTAAAATTAGTTTTGAAAGTATTTGATTCCCTATAAAAAAGGTAAGAAAGAAGTTGAGTATAATTAGAAATGAAGTTGGATAATAATCTATAGAGTTTTTAGTTATGCTAGATACATGATTTAATTTTTTAAGTAAATTAAATTTTTTAAACTTTGCTTTTGGAAGGTGTTAACGTATTTTTAACGAAAGTGTTAAGCAACCCACCAAACGAAACCATATTTCGCTTATAATAAATTATAAAAAACAATAAATATATATTATTTAGATTAATGAATTTAAAATATTTACATATTGTTATGAATGTATTATATTATGGAAACATTCAAAATTTAGATAGTTCAAATCTTAAAAAGTCCTCATATCACAACCTTTGCTGTAAGAAGGCGCGAGTTGAATAACAGTGGTGTATGTTGATGATTTGATATTGATTATTTTTAAAATTATTTGTTCTCGATTTATTAATTTTTTTTGTTATATTTCAATTTAAGTTATTAAAAATATTTTTGGAAGTGTATTAAGTTGGATAATAATTCATAGAGTTCGTAGTTATATTAGATACATGATCTATTTAATTTTTAATTAAATTATATATTTTTAATTTATTTTGGAAGATATTAACATACTTTTTACGAATGTTTTAACCAAATGAAACAATGTTTCGCTTATAACAGTATAATATAGATAGATTAATTAGTTTGTTATATTATAATTTAAATTACTAAAATTAGTTTTGGAAGTATTTGGTTCCCTATAAAAAAGGTAAGAAAGAAGTTGAGTATAATTAGAAATTAAGTTGGATAATAATCTATAGAGTTTTTACTTATGCTAGATACATGATTTAATTTTTTTAAGTAAATTATATTTTTTAAACTTTGCTTTTGGAGTTGTTTACGTATTTTTAACATAGGTGTTAACCAACCCACCGTCGCTTATAATAAATTATAGAAAATAATAAATATATATTATGTAGATTAATGAATTTAAAATATTTATATATTGTTTTGAATGTATTATATTATGGAAGCATTCAAAATTTAGATAGTTAAATCCTCATATCACAACCATTGCAATCACAACCTTTGCTGTAAGAACGCGCCTGTTGTAACTCCTTAGTTTTGATGATCACAACACAGCAAGCCATCATGTTGTTATTTGAGAATGTCTGCAGGATATAACAGCTTAATGCCATTGCTGTTTAAGTATCATGACAGCAAGCTATCATAAGACAGTAATCTATTTCAGCAAGCTATGATCACGATTGTCAGAATAACAGCAAGCCAAGATGCATAGTCCAGATTCAACAAGGAAGTCGAATTTCATAGAGATTTTATAGGATCTTCATATATATCAGTTGTAAGGACTTCTCTAATATAATATACGTGCATGATATATAGAGAGCTCATTTATAAATCATTTTTAATCATTCAAATTGATTTCCTAAAGAATAGGAGTTTGTTTCTCTTTCAAACTCTTTCTTCTATCTTCTGATTAAAACGTTTTATCCTCTACTAAATATAAGAGATATTTTCTGAACGTTGGACTTCTATGTTTCTCTTCTATCTAACGTATACATGAACGTTGGAAAACCATCCCAACGATCTTACACGGTAGAATTGGATTCTAGCCGTTGTAATTTGTTGAGGCTGTTTTCAAACGTTAATGTGTGGTTATATAAGTAGTTTTCTTGCAGTTTTATGAGAACGACTTTGCAAGCAAGAACACATACAACTCCTGATCTTTATTGATTTCAAAATACTCTCGAGCTCTAAATATATACACGTGTTTTATCTTAGAGAGAGTTTATAGTTTGAGTTGTAATCTTTATCATTAATTTGTATTGTTCAAATTGTATTGATTAGTTGCTGGATAAGTTGGCTAGGGAAACAAGGGTTTAATGGTACTTGCTAGAGGAGTTTGTACTACGGGGTAGTATAGTACTTAAAGAGCAGGTTCTTAAACAGGGTTTCAGCAAGCCATTATCAGCAGCTGGGATAAAGGGAGATATATTGTTGTATCTTGTAGTTGTAACCTTCATTGATCAATAATATATTCTCTTACCAAGTTGGTAAGGGACCAGGACGTAGACCATAGGGGCTTAGGGGTCTAAACCTGGCTAAAATTCTTGTGTGTTCTATTTACTTTCCTGCACATTATTTTCTGCATTGCATTTAGTCATCTCAGCTTACTATCATTGTCAGATTATAGTTCAGTTGATAAAATCTCAGTAAGCTATTATCGGGTAAAATTTAAAAGTAATCCTAGTTAGCCATAATCACCTATTCACCCCCCCTCTAGGTGTAATTTCAGTTGGTATTAGAGCTTTGGTATACTAATCTTTCTGTAACAGGAATAGTATTCGATCAAAATGGCTGACAAATATCCCGAAGGAACCTCAGATTACCGAGCACCTCTCTTGCTTGGTACAGAAAACTATAACTGGTGGAAAGGTCGCATGGAAGTGTATCTATCCAGGGAGCCACTAGCTTTGAGAGTTGTTCAGAAGGGTCCTTTTGAGTTCAAGGACAAAGAAGGCAAAGTGAACTACATATCCGTACATCGGAATCAAACGAACTACATATCAAAACGAAGCTCGTAATATGAAATATCTAATCATGGCAATAGTGAAAACCTAGAAGTGAGTTCACGGGTCCTAATCTTACGAACAAAAACGGCCTAAAGTAAATTGGACATTACGACGGCTATGTTTACGCGATTACCCAAATTTAAACCACTCCAAATTATCTCACAATCAACTCACAATCAACATCCGAACCAAAACTCCATCCATACTTCATCATGACAGCCCCAAAAACTCCACATTATCAATTTATATTATTCTTAAACACGAATTTAAACTACACTTAAGTTCATTAATCAACAATCCAAGAACTACCACTCCAAAAACTTCACAAAACCAACTAATCTCTACATTCACAACAAGAAAGCCTCTCATGAATATAACAACAAAACTAAACCTAATTACTCAAATAAAGTTAGGGTTTGGAGGGGTTATACCTTCCTTGGAGAGTGGAGAATCAAGTAACTAGCTTGGAATCACCCTTAAAGTCCTTATCCAAGTTTAATCTAAACAAAACTTCAAGAACAAAATTTTAGTTCTTGAAAAACACTATTCACCATCTTCTTCCATGATTTTTAGGAAGAGATTGTGAATGATTTAGGAGCTCAAACTTATAGGATATCCATAATTATGCATAAGGAGTCTTAGATAATTACCTTGCAATTTAACAAAGCTTGGAACTAGGATTTTGATTTTTCTTTCCTTGGAAAAGAAGAAAAGCCGAGAGCTTTGATGAAGGAGATGAAAAATTTTGTGTTTTTGGTGAAAATGAAATGTTTTGGCTTGGTTGGTTGACAATTTGATTTGTTTTGTTTTCTTACCTTTTTACCATGGTAACTTTTGTGTGGTTCTAATTCAACCAACAACACACTTTGCTTGGTCATGCTTATGTCACCATGTGATGTCACCCTCCCTCCTTTGTCCTCTTCTTATTGGTTTGATGACATCATCCCCACTAATCTCTTTGATTAGCTTTTAATTATTTGTCTAATGACCGCTGATCTGTTATACGGTTCGCTTAACTTTCATTTTCGTTTATCGTTTGAGGGATCATACCCGGGATCTTATTACTTAGGTTCCCTTAACCTTTCTCAATACATTATATTCCTTTTATGATCCTCTATTAAAATCCTTGAATTTAAATCCTTTTTATCCTGTTACCTTATACTCAATTCTTTCGATATCTGGTGGATTTTCGGGAAAAAATCAAAGTGTTCGGATTTGGATTCTGGCGATCTTTACATACACTTATATACCACATAGAGTACTAATAATATCCCAGAAGATCAATAAAAGAACCTCTACATAGTGTGGCATGAAAAGTTTTCTTATTCAGCATAATCAGCAAAACACTATTCATAAGGGTTTCAAAAATTCCAAAAATTGGGGTTATTACACAAAATAATGGAAAAGATCTTCTCAAATTCTTCTTTATCTTCCTCTGCATCACCAAGATACATTTCTCAAAGCGTGACTCTCAGTAACATGAATGGTAGTGGGAAAAGAAAATCCGTTGAAGAAGGTGGTCCTCCTGCCCTGGTTAAGACAACATCATATGTTTACAGGGGAGTTACCAAGTATAGATCTTACTCTTTCACCTACAACTACATATTATGTACATTTAAAACCAAATAGAAAATGGATGAATCTTTTCTTAACCAGTATTATTCAATTATCCACCTTACAATCTCTTGTTCTTAATTATGTAGTTATTTATGTGGTGTTCTGGTTAAGGTACATCTGGTGATTGCCAACAAATCAAGAAAGGAAGACGAGGTGATTTTTTTAAACTTTTATCATATATATTTATTAATTAATTTTTCTTTCATTTATTTAAGAATATTATTATATCATAGGATAGTTTTTGCCTTAATTTTTTGTTCTAACGATTATTTATTTATGTTTGGTCAGGATTTGCCCCCGTAACTTGTACTTTGTCCCCAAGTATAACTAGGTATGTTTCACTTTTTAACTCTCTTTATTTAAATTTATTGTTGGGGAAGTTTTATCCTTTCTTTTAATTAAAAAAAATCCAAGAGTATAAAATATACTACTTGCACGAGTCTATGAACATGAAGAAGGGCCCCTCATACCTCTCATCTTGCTGCTCTCAAATATTGGGGACTCACTGCTCCACTTAATTTTTCTGTACTTTATCCCTTCATCTAGTGGTTTAAAAATTATATTTGCATATTATTTCATAGACAATACATTTTATAAGTTCCCTTTTTAATAATATATATGGTTAAAATTTGTCGATCGAATTATACGAAAAAGAAATTGGCAAAATTCAAAATTTAAGAAAGGAGGAGTATGTAGCCACTCTGAAGAGAAACAACGATGTATATTCTCCTAGAGTTTCAAAAAATAGAGGAGTATTCAAGTAATATTTTTAACCCTATTTTACCATGACATTTAGTAACATTTTTCAATTACTTTTTGAACATAAGTTACAACCTCGATAATAAAAATGATGCATGTTTATTATGAGATTTATTTACCAATTTTTTTTGTTGACATTTTTGACATGCTTTCTTAATTTTTTGATACTTTTTCATGTGACATGAGTGCAAAAACTCATATATATGTATATAAGGATTAATGTGAATACCACTTTGTCTGTACAAACTACAAAGTTAGGCAAAAACATGAGCCTCAGAGAAGGAGCCGCTACCCTAACAATGAAAATGAAGGTAGATTACTTTGATGCTAAGAAACTCTACTTATAATTATTCTATTCACCTTTCAAAACAAAACCACTTGAGCATTAGAAATGACGGTGAACAAAGACTTAAATGCTAGGGATATCTCCAACAAATTTGTAGCCAACGAATGCTAAAAAAAGTTTTCTTCGTAATGATTTTCTCGAGGTTGTTGTTTTCATCCATTTCCCTGTCAACAATGCTCGAAATTTGGGTCTCTAAGTATTAAAAGAGTGCCAGGAAAGCATTCGGGGCGATCAAAACAAGAAAACCATGTGTAGTGGTCAAGTGAAAAAGAGTAGAGTTCAAACGTTAAAGCGGAATTTGACTCCCTAAGTATGAAAAAAAATAGAAACTAGATAATTTTTGCATGAAATAAATGGTCCTGTGGCCAATATAGGAGCTCTAGACGAAGTGGTAGAAGAGACATATATTGTCAAGAAGTTACAGTGATCAGTCCCTTAAAAGTACTTGTAGATAACATCAATTATGTGATATGGGAATGATAGTGAAGGAAGCTATCAGATCGCTGAAAGCACATGAATTGAGGCTAAAGGGACAAAATCAGAATCAAGGAGGTCAATTGTTATTTATGATGAATGAATTGTTGAAGAAGGAAAACAATAAGGACGGAAGGGTGTTTAAGTCAAAAGTTGCATGGTGGAAGTGATTATTAGAATAGGAGTGACAATCGAGTTGTACGAGATAAAAGTAAAATTAAATGGTTCAATTGCAACTTGTACGAACACTTTTCTGTTGAATGTCGAAAGCCAGATCGGGTTAATGAGGATAATTTTGAAGCAAATTTGACATGAATATACAACAATGAGTAAACAATTTTGTTGATAGAGTGTGGGAAAAAAGATGAGAATGTGATGTTATTGAACAAAAATAGTTAGTTCCAAAGCTAAAAATAAAATATGAACATCGACTGATCGAGTCAAATGTATGGTATTTAGTGAATGGCGCTAGGAACCACATGATGGGTGACGGATCGAAGTTTATGGGAACTGAATCAAAAAATCACTAGACAGTGAGATTTGGGGATGAATCATTAGTGAAGATTGAAGGAAAGGGCTCAATAACAGTGAAGATATACCATATACGCAAATAGATATGCTACTTTCCGTAAATAGGTTATATAAAATAATCATTGAATGTAGTCATAATACTTGTCTCAACTCAAAATTGAATGACTCATCGTGTTTGTGTATTAACGTTTGGGTCACATAAATTTCAACCTATGTTCCTTAAATCTTCAAAAAATATGGTCATCAGTTTTCCAAATATTGGTAAGACAAAACATATATCTAATGGGTGTCTGATGTCAAAACAAATAAGGAGAAAATTTCCTCCAAAAAAAGGGTTTAGTGTGAAGGGGATGTTGGAATTGTACATGGAGACTTGTATGGCCCAATTATGTTAGAAATCATGCATGAAAATAGATATTGATTTTTACTTGTGGTTAACTATAAGAGGGTGATATCGGTATACATGCTCAAGAATAAAAACAAGGCATTATATGCCGTCAAAATTTTCAGAACTAAATTTGAAACTGACACAAGAAAATAGGTAAAGGTGTTCACAACAAATATATGTAGTGAATACATGTTATAATAGTTTATACCATACTGTGAAGAGACTAGAATTCGGGGACATGGCAACACCTTACTCGCTAAATCAAAACAATGTCTTTGAAAAAATAAATAAACTTTGGTGGCGAAGGAAAGAAGTTTTTGGAAATAAATGTAAATGTCTTATAAAGTGTGGGGTGAAATTCTTCATGATTACGTATATATTCTCGACGGGTTACCTACACGCGCATTGTCTGGCAAGTAATCATTCGAGGCTTGTAATGATAGTAAACCACATATTAGGCACATTAAACATTTTGGGTGCAGGATACACATCATGATTCCCAGCGTTCACAAAAACAAATTAAATGATCTTAGTAAAAAAGTTTTTATCTTGGAAAAGAACCAAGTACAAAGACCTATAGACTCTATTGTTACAAAGGTAGATGGACTAAACTATATGATTTTAACTTAAACATAATATATAATAAGTACACACACTAACACACTCTTTTATTTCATACATAAGAGTTACAAATTCAAGCTACAACTTGATTTCATTCACTAGGCTCCAGTCTTTTGATTCCTATCTCTCTAGAGCTACAACTCTCTTTTTCTCTCCTGATTCACTTTTATATTCTCACTGTTGTGTGTTTTTTTTGGTGTGTTTTCTAATGCAAACACAAAAGCCTTTTTATAGGACCTCAAGATGATTACCTCACTGCATATGTAATCTACATGCTGATCTAATAATTTGCATCAATATATTTGTTACCCAAATATGACCAGCCTGGTCTTAAGCATTGGGAAGGTGATGTCGTTATTATCTCCATGGGACTTCAATACTTCTAGCTGTAATGAAACTTATTTCTTGCTTTCGTACCACTACTATTACAAATCTAGCTGGTCTTTCTAATATGGCTGCTCCTTTATTTAATCCATACGTCTTTGACTGTCACCTTGCATAAATGTAAATACTCTAACATTTATTTATCCCACCATTTATCATGGGTTTACTACTAGCTGCTGATATGGATGCTTGACTGCCTACCATGTTAGATGTCCAAATATTTAGTTGAACCAGCTGTTGTGATGTTTTTCAAAGAGAGTTTGACTTCTAACACTCCCCCTCAAACTCAACTTTGCATTCCGAGTTTCTCTTTCATCTTGTGAAATATGCCCCACATCAACATTTTCATAAATATATTATCCAAAATTTCTTTATTCTTGTAGTGCACTCGTTCCAGAATTTTATGACGCACATGTACTCGATTTTTGTTGCTTTCTCCATTTACGTTTAGACAAAACACCAAATACTTAAAATTTGTTTGTGCCACACTTGTTACTTCATAGAAATTGTCTTGACTCGTCATTTATTTTGGCGCTTCTCTTTCACCGTTCATTTTGATATCATTAGTCACCGCTTTCAAACGGAAAACTTGCTCTGCGATATTTTTGGAACTCTTTTTTATATTTTTCCAAACTTGCCAGGAAGAATGTGTAGGGGCCCCTTTTTGACTATCTCCACACCTTGGAATGATTTCTGCAGAATCTCCCAAGCGTCTTATGGTTTCTTTACATGAGCAATATTATAAAAGGTGGATTCGTTGATACTTTGATAAAGCATAAAACATGCCTTGTTATTTTTACTCCGGCACCTTTTTACTATCATCATTTTATCAATTGAGAGGGTTGCTTCAGCGGTTGTTGTGGGATCGTCATACCCGCTTTCGATAATATCCCAAATTTCGTATGAACTGAGTAGTGTCTTCATTTGGATACTCCAGTCCTTGTAAATTGTGTCCGTCAATATTGGAACCTGGGCATTCATCATATGCACCATTTTTCCACGAATGAAACCTAGCTCTGATGCCACTTGTTAAAAACATAGATGGGCTCAACTATATGATTTTAACTTAAATATAATATATAATGAGTACACACACTAACACACTCTTTTATTTCATACATAAGAGTTACAAATTCAAGCTATACCTTGATTTCTTTCACTAGGTTTCAGCCTTTTGATTCCTATCTCTCTAGAGCTACAACTCTCTTTTTCTCTCCTAATTCACTTTAATATTCTCACTACTGTATGTTTTCTTTTTTGGTGTGTTTTGTAATGCAAACACGGAAGGCTTTTTATAGGACCTCAAGATAATTTCCTCACTTCATATGTAATCTACATGCTGATCTAATAACTTACATCAATATATTTGTTATCCAAATATGACCAGCCTGGTCTTAAGCATTGGGAAGGTGCTGCCGTTATTATCTCCTTGGGACTTCAATACTTCTAGCTGTAATGGAACTTATTTCTTGCTTTCATAACACTTCTATTACAAATCCAGCTGATCTTTCTAATAAGGCTGCTTCTTTATTTAATCCATACGTCTTTGACTCTCACCTTGCATGAATGTAAATACTCACATTTATTTATCCCACCATTTATGATGGGTTTACTGCTAGCTGCTGCTCATATTGATGCTTGACTGCCTACCATATTAGATGTTCAAATATTTAGTTGAACCAACTATTGTGATGTTTTTCAAAGAGAGTTTGACTTCTAACATCTATAACCTACAAACAAATGCAATCCACATAAGCAGTGACATGGTATTTGAGAAAGAAAAAGCATGGAAGTGGAAATTAGAAGAAAGTGTAGGAACCACGGAACTAGAATTTTTCACAGGATTTGGTATGCATATAGAAGAGTGAGAAGGAGGGCTTTTAAATAGTGAACCTATTACTTCAAAAAGCATAAGTACAATTGTCACAGATGAGTTCACTAGCACAAGTCCTTACTCGTGAGGTGCAAAAAACTCAGATACGGACACATCAGAGAATAACTGTGAACCAGTCTATTATAAGTCGATAAGTGAAAGTTATAACAATACTGAGGAGGTTGAACATGAGTAAATAAATAAAAATAACAAAGAAAAATGAAGCAATAGAAAAGAATGGCAAGTGGAAATTGAGAAAGTTTCCTACTAGGGTATAGAGTTGTTGATTTGAAATGGTCTTCAAACTGAACAATGATATAAGTACAGAAGTAATAAAACACAAGACTAGGTTAGTCATAAAAAAAATGTACAAGAATAAGGAATTTATTTTATGGAAATATTTTGAAATATTTTGCCCTTGTAACATGACTTGAAGTTGTGAGTCTTTTTTTTGCACTTTTATGGAAGAATGGTTGGGAGGTTATCACCTCGATGTGAAAATTAAATTTTCAAACGGTGACTTACGTGAAGAAGTATATGTTGTTCAACGTGAAGGATACGTGTAACAAGGTTAAGAACACAAGGTGTATAACCTAGCAAAATATTTGTACAAGTTCAGATAGATGTCAGGTATACAAAAATAAATAAATGCCCTGAAGATCTTAGTTTTACTAGATGTCCTTACAAGCATGCAGTCTATACAAAGGGAGAAAATTGTGAGACCATGATTATTATAGTATACGCAGATGTTTTGTTAATTATTGATACATATGTGGTTGTTATACAATAGTTAAAGAAGCAAGTGGGCCACAATTTCCAAATGAGTGATTTGTGAAAGTAACTTACTACATGGGTGTAGAGGTGAAGCGAAGAGGATACCTGAAAAGGCATGCATGGTGAAATGCATCCAGACTAAAATCCTATATATCCTAAGGAGTTTATCAATAAATCTGAGGTATTGGTAGTGAAAAGGTTTTTGTGTAATTTAAAAGAAAGATGTATGACAGGAGTAGAGAAATGTATATATATTTATAGTGACTTATGAAGTGTATGTAGGTGTGAGAAGCACCGATTCTTGCCAGATTTAATAAGTGATATGAGCGAGGACGAAAGTTAAAGAAGTTAATACAATGGGTATTGATTTTATTTCATTTAATATTCTTGCTAAACTCTACTATAAGAAAGTATCAAAATAAAACTCTTGCCTTTTACTTTCTTTTGGCCTCCGTGAGTTTTGAATTTTAATATTCTTCCTTATGTCCAATCTTTTTGCACTACCCTCCATTTATCATGGTCCAACACTTCCTTATATTAATTGTAGTTGAATTTTATGCCGAAAGAAGCATAAATGAGCAATAGAGTTTATATTTTTATTTCTTCAGTTTGTGAGATTTTAATTCAAAATCAGAATTTATTTCCTTGGTTGGTATGTGGAACTAACACTTGTTTACAATCAAGCTACATTGATGTTCATTCTTTTTTGCTTCTTTCTTCATAAAAATATGTATTTATGTCTTTATTTTTGGTTAACCTAATAAATACTATATGACCTAATGTATGATATTAAAGAGAGACTTAGAGGGTAGTCCAATTAGGGGTTGGCTGTAAGATCGTAAATGAAGTCATGTAGGGTGGTTGAGTCTGTATCCACTAGTAGTGATTTTTTTTTCAATTCCTTGGATGTTGTGGCTTTACATAAAAAAATTAGTGCATGTTGTTTAACTGCCAAACCAATGACATTGACATGTGATCAAAAAATATAACATTTTGCATGATTTAAAACATGTCAATAGAGCCCACCATGTTAGACTGTTTGAGCCATAATTTTAATTTAAACCCGAAGGACCCACCCTCATGATTTTGATACGACAGGGATGGGCTCTTCCAGCCACCATTGAGTTTTATATTTTGTGTTAATCTGACCCATAGTTGAACTTTATTTCCATACTCTCGACTTTATGATTAAGTCAATTTCATCTTTTTAAACTCTGTTGCCCTTATATATTACCTAATTTCTTACGGGCCAAATTATCAAGAGCATAGACAATAAGCAAGTCTCTCCTCATTGTGACCTAATTATTTTGTAGAAAAATTGCATAACCAAATTTATGCATTTTGTGGGAATTTGACCTAGCGTAATTTCACACCAATAGAGTAGAATATTAAAACTTTTTTCTAATGACAAGTTCTAGAAAATATGATCAATATATTCACAACCCTTTAAAAACCAATTAAAACTCTTACGGGTAGGTAATCCTTTTTTTTATCTATCCTAGTGTTGGAAGGGAGGTATGCATGGAATTTAAAACCAATAATCTTAGTTTATGAGGTAATTTTTGTTGCCATAATAGACGTCACAAATCTGTGCGATAAATTTGTCCATTAGGTTATAACAAGATTGTCTAAGCATTTTTTATCACTTTTGAGATGAGTGTGCCGTTGCTGTGAGACAGAGAAGTCAAAAATTTAATTATATCTAGTTCAGTTCCATATTCTTTTTCCATCCTCTAATTACGAATTATCATTTTTGAACATTTTCCTAAACCGATATGTGTTTTCCATATATGAGTTATAAAATCGAGAGAACCTTTGAGAAAGTAATTGACTTTGAAACCAAATATCATGCCAAAATTGAATATATTGGCCATCCACTCACCTTCAATAAAAATCTAGGATTGAAAGATTTTTATATTTTTCTCCTATAACAATTTTATGATATTTATCTACACTTCTCGACGAAGATATTGACAATTTGATCTTATACTCCATCGTGTTATTTACAAAATATACTCCATATTTATTTATTAAAACTTCACACCATAAACTTTCCTTTGTATTCTGGCCTTCCAGGAAAGAACAATTTTTTGTGCTTACATGCTTCATTATTGCAGTCCTCCCTTTTCTCTTGGATCACAAATTTTTTCCTAGTGTCTTATATGTATTTTTCTTGTCATTACTCGCACATCTCCCGAAGAGAAGTCTCTTTTAAATATTTTACACATATATTATGTTTTTTGGGGTTCAATAAAATGTGTAGTTTTCTTGTATTTCCTCCCACCTCTCCCCCGATAGAAGTCTCATTCGCATGTGGTATGCAAAGTTTATGTAGTTAAAATGAGAAACATGGGGAATATTAGGTCTACTTGTCTTAATCCCGGTTGTATATTGTTTTCGGTAAGGACCACCATTGAGTTAAAATGAGAGGCTTGGCTATGATTATATCAGATGAATCCATCACCACTATTTAGCGCCTTACCCATTCTTAGTAGAGTCAACAGTATCAAAAGCTTTTTCGAAGTCCAGTTCAGTAACATTACTCTAGATTGCCCTACTTAAATATTGTGAAGCACCTCATTTGTGATGAGGATTATATTTGTGATATGCCTAACTTTCACAAATGTTGTTGGCTTAGTTGCTACGAGTTTGGGAAACACAAATTTCAACCTGTTGGCCAATAGTTTGAGTATTATTCAAATTTTACTTGGTAGGTTTACGTATTAGGTCAGTATGCATATCTTATGGTTTTGTATCATTCCTCATTTTGTGCTGAGGAATTTCACTGATACTACCTCTCCGCAATGTTAAAGCACTTTATGTCGTATTGTTGGATTCTAGGATTTATGACTTATGAGTATTCAGCTTATGAGTCCAAATTTTTCCTCCTTTATTCCTAATAACAGTTTCCCACTAACCTGGTAGGTCCAATTGTAACTTATTTGCCATAACAATATATTCCTCTGCCGCCCACCATTAAGTATTATATTTTTTGATTAATATAATTGCGAAAAGTGTAACTTGCTTTAAATGTTTTCAAAGTTGAGAACCGTAATTTGTTATGCTTATGCAGGCACTGTTCAAAAAGATGGGAAGCTCGAATCTATAACGGAAAGAAATATAGTTACTTGGGAAGCTATGGTAAGAACAATGAATATGATTTCTTATTTGTTAAAAATATTCAATTTACTAGATCATTAAATTTGTGCTAGTAATGGTCATTATAAATGGTATAAGTGTAGTACTGATACCCCTGTACACACTCACTTTGTATGTATTTGAAGACAAGAAGAATGTAAAACTCAGCTTATTTTATTATTCATGCAAGCATTTTAGACTATATAAAACTGGAATACCAAGTAACCTAAAAAACAAGAACTACATGAACCAGACTCCCTCCTCTACTCCACTACTGTTATTGCCTCCTAAAGACACACTCTTAGTAGCTGACTAAATCCAATCTGCTACACAATAACTAGCAACTATATGTATTTAAACATGTTTAGATTAAATAATTCAATAAATTCCTCCCTAATCTAAACATGGACCAACTCATGCCTACTTGTTCTCTACTACTGCAACATCCTCAACTCCAATCAGTTTCTTCATTTTCTTCGAATTTAGTTTTTCCCAACACCTTGGTCAAGATATCTGCCCTTTGCTCCTACGTGGCCACGTACTTAACAACCAATTCCCCGCGCTCAATATATTCTCGTATGAAATGGAACTAAACATCGATATGTTTGCTCCTCCCGTGCAGAACATAATTTTTCATCAACTCAATGGCTGATCGATTGTCCACAGAAAGAACCACTGCTCCAATCTGTTGTCCCATTTTTTCACTTAACAATCCACGAAGTGAAATACTTTGACAAGCTGCAATGATTGTTGCCATATATTCAGCCTCATAAGATGATAATGTCATAACTCTCTACTTGTGAGACGCCCATGACACCAAATTACCATTCAAGTAGAAACACATCCCCCTGTGCTACGTCTGTCTATTACGTCCCCAGCCAGATCACTATCCGAGAACCTAATTATCGCTTTCTTGTTCTCATCTCTAGTGTATACCAGTCCGTGATCTACTGTACCACTTATGTATCTTAATATATGATTCACAGCCTGTTGATGCTTGATTGTTAGACGCTCCATAAATCTACTAACAACACCTAGAGCGTATGAAATATCAGGTCTTGTGTGTGTTAAATATCTTAAACTCCCAACAATGCACCTGTACTCAGTAGCGTTTACAGTCTTCCCAGTCTCATCCCCGTCCAACTACAATATCTGCACCATTGGAAACCTTGACAAGTTACAGTTCTGCATACCCGATTTCTTCAGTATTTTTTTTAACATAACTTAACTAATTCAGGGTGGTGTGCATTTTCCCTTGCTATACTTCAATTCCGAGATAATACGAAAACAACCCAGATTACTCATCTTAAAATACACCTTCATTTGTTTCTTAAACTTGTTGATTTCATTAATATCAGACCCAACCACTAGCAAATCATCAACATATACCCTGACTATCAAAACACTCTCCTTCGTACTCTTGGTATACAAAGCCTGCTCGTGTAAGCACTTTTTGAAACCCAGGTCCTTCAAACACTTCTCGAATTTAGCATTCCATGCTCTAGAGGCTTGGTGTAGTCCATATAATGCCTTCAATAATTTATACACCTTGTGCTCTTATCCTTCTATTGTGAAACCTTCAGGTTGAATTACGTACACCTCTTCGATTAAGTCTCCATTCAAAAAGGCTGACTTAACATCGAGATGATGTACTTCCCAATTTTCTTTTGCTAAAAGTTATGGCGCCCTCCAAACCCGGGTCAGAAGTTTGGGGTCCAAACACACACACACACACCTTATTTATAACCTGTTTATAATAATAAAGATAAAACAACATAATATGACCCTACTTACCAACTACCATGGACCGCAACAGGTTAAAGTATGTACACAAGCCACACACACACACTTTATACTATAAACATCCAAATCCCAACTATTCAAACTCAGAACTGAATATTAAACATTATTACAAACTTTTACAAACTTAAACTATCTCAAAAGCTGTCAGCTAGCTTAACTCAATTAACCTGGACCCCTAGCTCTCGCACTGGATTGGGGATCCTCGCTACCAACTGGTTCCTTCTTAACTGGAAAAGAACATAAACAACATCGCACAAACGAGCTAACTAGCTCAGCAAGTTACAATGACAAAACTGAGAATAATGATCATCAAGTGAAAAGAGTTAAGGTATCAAGTGAATAATGATTATTTATTTAGAATTTGATATTATATTTTTATTTTAAAAACCAAGGTTAGGCTGTTGATCAGTCACGCACTAACCCCGAGCAAGGCACATAACTCTGCTCTAATTACTGGATCCAAGGAACACATTGGCCTAACTTGACCACCTATCTGGTCTGACCACGAGTCTGGTCTGACCACGAGTCTGGTCCACAATTTTATAAAACCATCCAATTCTAACATATTAACAGAATAAATAATGTAAAGCAGTAAACAAAATCATAAGCAACATTGGATGTCCAATAATGATATGGTTTCAATCTTCACAAATGAAATATGGCTATCAAATGGTGAAAAAAATGGATAACAAAAGAATCAAAGTTCCAAGGTTATAATGATTTGGTCTTTCAGAGCGTAAGGTACAAGGGTTTGAATATGTAAGCAATCTGATTCATTGTTTGGTATTTAGTTTACATATATTTGTGGAGTAGTATCATATATATGTGGTTGTTGGATCAATTTTAAAGCAATAAATAAGGTTCGGTTGGCCAAATCTGGCTTCAAAATAATTTTATAATAATTATCGAGCCTTAAAAACAATTTAAAATAATATTTTAAAGCTCGAAACTATTTTTCGGAATTTTTAAATCATTTTTAAATAATTAAATCTAATTAAATAATTAATTAAAATCAATTAATAATTAATTAAATCAATTAATGAATTAATTTTTGAATTAATTGAACCATTAATCAATTAATTATGAACTAAAATTAATTAACTAATTAATTCAGATTTATTTTTGAATTAAAAATAATTTTTGGAATTAAAATAATATTTTTTTTGGAATTTTCAGAAATTAAAAATGAATTTTTATAATTAAAATAAATAAAAAATATGATTTTTAAATAATTTGGAAACATGAATACTAAATTTGCAAGTTCTAGAAAGGTCAGCGACTGAACTTCATCTTCTTCAAAAGTTCGGGGGCCTGTTTGCAAATTTGTCGGAGTGTGGCCGGAGAACACGATTTCGGCCACCTCAGGCCACCAAACTGACAGGGCTTAAACTACAGGCTACCGACAACTTGTATATGCAATCAAAACACACAACCTTTTCCGGTGACCCGGCATAAACTTCAAAACACAACTCCGCTCAAACCGTAAATCGTCTGTTAACGAGCTATACACCAATCGATTGCAAATTTCATGATGAACAAAGCCCACTATATTTCAACATCTAATAACCCCTAGAACAAAAAGCACTAAATTTCAATTAAGAACATTCATACCGGTTATAAACCCTAATTTTAAAATTCAAAAATTAAACTTAATTTTGAACATGTTATTGAACTCCAAATCAGTCATATGACATATGAAAATCATCAGGAAAACAAGCTCTACAACATGCAATCATCAAATCATTCAAACAATCATCCGAACAAAAATTCATATTTTTATTCAAAATAATTCGAAAATAAATAAAATTACAGAAAATAAACCTTTGATTCTGCAGGAAATCAAGTTCTGGAATCTGAAAGTACACTCCAAATCCTTCGTTTTGGTTACCAAAGCTTTCCAAACATATTTCAATAACACCTTGAAACTGTAGTTTGATTCTAAGAAGGTTTTATGAAATTATGGTTTTTCTCTGGAAAATTCTATAATTACTGTTTGCAAATGATTTTCAGTATGAAATAAAATATGGTAAAGGCTATATATAATTATGGAAAATTAGTATCCCGTTGGATCATTCCGGATATAAAATGGTACATTTTTTTAAAAAAACAGATCCAAACGGTACCGGTTTTCGGGATAATTATCCAAATCAGTACAATTTGTAAAGCGGTCTTGGTCTCAGCGCCTAGTTATACGTATTACGAGGTCATAATTGTAATAGTTTAATAAAAAATCCCGTTTATAGAATACGAGTTTTATTTGATTTACCGAAATAAATAATGTATCGAAAATATTGCGCCGGGACCCGCACAAGACAAACCGTACGCCGGATCGAAAAAGTCAAAACATGGAAAATGCTCGGAATATTGGAATTAGGTTAGGAAAGAGTTTCCGGAAAAGTTTCGGGTTATAAAAACGTAAAAACGGATGACGTTGGCTGGTTCCTAATTGTATAAAATAGTTTATAAATACTCGGAAAAAGAATTTATAAAATCCATATATTTCCTATAAAATCATAAATCAAAATAAAAATAAATAGGAAAATATGACAATTATTTATATTTTATTTTGGACATAAAAAAATTAAAATACTCAATTTATATTATTTTTAAACATCCAAACACATATACCACTTAACAAATACTTCACAGAATAAACACGAAACATGCATAATATTTATTTATTAGTAAAAATAACTACACGATATACCCAGATATTACATCCTTCCCCCCCCCCTTAAAAGGATTCTGTCCTCAGATTATCCTAAGAAAACAAATGAGGGTACTTTTATCTCATATCACTTTCTAACTCCCAGGTTGATTCTTCAACCTTTGGGTTTCTCCACAGTACTGTCACTAACTTTACCGTTTTATTTCTTAACTTTTTTTTCTTTTTCTTCTAGAATCTCTACCAGACTCTCTCCATATGATAAATTTGTTTGAAGCTCTATTGGCTCGTATTCGATTACATGCCCGGAGTCTGGATTATACTTCTTAAGCATCGATACGTGAAAAACATTGTGAATGTGCTCCATGTGCGGAGGTAACGCCAACTCGTAAGCTACTTTGCCAACACACTTTAGGATCTCAAAAGGTCCGACATATCTAGGGCTCAGTTTTTGTTTCTTCCCAAATCTTGTCAATCCTTTCCACGGTGATACTTTCAGTAATACTAGATTTC
This sequence comes from Apium graveolens, assembly GCF_009905375.1. Classification (NCBI taxonomy): domain Eukaryota; kingdom Viridiplantae; phylum Streptophyta; class Magnoliopsida; order Apiales; family Apiaceae; genus Apium; species Apium graveolens. The sequence goes on along the minus strand of NC_133652.1, from coordinate 285,427,173 downwards.
CTTCTTCAAATTCCATATCTTTCCTTGATTGATCTGTATACTTCCTTTGACGGTGTTGTGCTGCTATCAATCTCTTCTGGATAACTTCAACAACTCCCTTTGTCTGTTGCACTAATTCAGAGCCAAGTATTTTGTGTTCTCCTACTTCGTCCCAATATACGGAGATCGACATTTGCGTCCATAAAGAGCTTCATAGGGTGGCATCCCAATACTGGCGTGATAACTGTTGTTGTAAGCAAATTCTACCAAGGGTAAATGCTCGTCCCAACTTCCTTTGAAATCAATGGCACAAACACGTAACATATCTTCGATTGTATGGATTGTTCTTTCACTCTGGCCGTCTGTCTGGGGATGGTAAGCCGTACTCATATTCAGTCTCGTTCCCAAACATTCTTGAAATTTTTTCTAAAATCTCGAATTAATTCTCGAATCTCGATCGGATACGATAGACACAGGAACTCCATGATGAACTATGATTTCTTTCAGGTACATATGGACTAACTTATCTAGTGAGAATCTTTCATTTATAGGCAGAAAATGAGCTGACTTGGTAATTATGTCCACTATAACCCAAATAGCATCATGATTAGCTTTTGTCCTTGGTAATCCAACTATGAAATCCATGGCAATATGCTCCCACTTCCATTCTGGAATCTCTAATGGTTGCAACAATCCACTTGGTCTCTGGTGCTCTGCTTTAACTCTCTGACATGTATAACATCTGCGAACCCATTCCGCAATTTCCCTCTTCATATCTGGCCATCAATAATTTTCCTTTAAATCTCTGTACATCTTGGTACTCCCTGAATGGATTGAATACCTTGAATTATGAGCTTCCTGTAGAATTTCATTCTTCAACTCCGTTACTGGTGGAATCCAAATTCTAGAAGAAAACCTAAGAATACCTTGATCGTCCTTTTGCGTGCCCAACTCCTCACCTACCAAACGATTTATGTCCTGATTCATTATCTCTTCTTGACACTTCCTTATCTTCTCTAATAACTCTAGAAAGTGAGAATATACACTTTTTCTTCATCAGGCTTGCAAACTCTAATCTCCGATTCCAGTTTCTGAAATTCCTTGTATATCTCTTTGGGTACCGATAACACCTTCAACTTTTCTTTCTGACTTAACGCGTCTGCCACAACATTTGCTTTATCGATATGATACTTAATCATGCAGTCATAATCCTTGATCAACTCTAACCATCTCCTCTGTCTCATATTAAGCTCCTTCTGTGTGAATATGTACTTCAAGCTTTTGTGATCCGTATAAATCTCGCATTTCTCTCCATATAGATAATATTTCCAAATCTTTTAAGCAAAAACTATGGCTGCTAGCTCCAAATCATGAGTATGATACTTCTGTTTGTGTGGTTTCAATTACCTTGATGCATACGCAATAACCTTATCATGCTGCATCAGAACGCATCTGAGTCCTTTATGAGAAGCATCGCTATAGGTTACGAAATTTCCTTGATCGTCTGGAAATGACAAAACAGGTGCTGTAATTAATCTTCGCTTCAATTCCTGAAAACTTTCTTCACATTTATCATTCCATATAAACTTTTCATTCTTTCATGTAAGCTTCGTCAATGTGTTGCAATCCTTGAGAAATTTTGAACAAATCGACGATAATATCCCGCTAATCCCAAGAAACTTCTTACTTCTGTCGGTGTTCTCGGTCTTTCCCAATTTGTAATTACTTCAATATTCGCTGGGTCCACTTTGATCCCTTCATTACTGACTATGTGTCCTAAGAACTGATCTTCTTGTAGCCAAAACTCACACTTTGAGAATTTAGCATATAACTTCTTTTTCCTTAAAATCTCCAAAGCTATTCTCAAATGTTCTGCATGATCCTCTCTATCTTTGAATAAATCAAAATATAATCTATAAACACAATAACAAACTTGTCCAAGTATTCCTTGAAAATTATGTTCTTTAGGTCCATGAATGCTGTCGGGGCATTGGTCAATCCAAAAGACATCACTAAAAATTCATAATGTTCATACCTTGTCCTGAAAGTTGTCTTTGGTATATCCTCTGTCTTAATCTTTAGTTGATGATATCCCGATCTCAAATCGATCTTGGATAAGTACTTGGCTCGTTTCAACTGGTCAAACAAATCATCAATTCTGGTTAACGGATACTTGTTCTTAATTGTAAGCTTGTTGAGCTCCTGATAGTCGATGCACAGTCTCATGCTTCCATTCTTCTTTTTGACAAATAGCACCGGTGTACCCCACGAGGATACATTGGGTCTGATTACTCCTTTATCTAACAACTCTTGTAATTGCTTTGCTACTTCCTTCATCTCAAAGGGCGCCATTCTGTACGGGGCCTTGGATACCGGTTCCGTTACAGGTGCTAAGTCGATCCTAAACTCAATTTCTCTGTCTGGAGGAAGTCCTGCTAACTCATCGGGAAACACATCTGGAAATTCATTAACTACTGGAATATCTTCAAGTTTTGCTGGCTTCTGACTTCTATCAATCACATAAGTAACGAAATGCTCGCATCCTTGCCATAGTAACTTTTTAGCTTGAATCATTATTAAAAACTTCTTTGCTTGTTTCTGGCCCTTAAATGTTACTATCCTCTCGTTTGGCATCTTCACCATTACCTTCTTATTTCGACAATCTATCTGGGCATCGTGCTTAGATAACCAATGCATTCCTAAGATAATGTCAAACTCTCCTAGCTTAAATGGTATCAAATCTATACAAAACTTATTACCAGAAATCTCAATCTCAAAATTCCCATAAAATTGATTAATGGATATACGTTCTTGATTTGCTAATTTCACAGTCATTAGTTCATTTACATACTCAACTGGACAATTTAACTTACTAACAAAATATTGTGAAACAAATGATCGAGTTGCTCCCGAATCTATTAACACTTTGGCACATAAAGAATTCACATTAAGCGTACCTGCCACGACATCAGTATCCTGGATAACGTCTTTCACAGACTTATCAAAAACTCTAGCCCTTGGAGTTTCATTCACTACTGGAGTAGATCCCATAATTCTTAATGCATTACTGACTGGGGCTGGTGTCTTGCAATCCCTGGCTATATGTCCTGCCTTTCCACATTTAAAGCATGTAAATCCAATAGCTGGAAACTTAACTGCTGGATTCGGAGTAGGTTGATCCTTGTTTACTGGTTCTCTTGATGGCTGATTGTGGCACTCCCTCGAGTAGTGCCCTTTCTGATTACACTTGAAACAAACCACGTTCAACTTATTACACTACTAGAAAAACATCAATATACATCGGCTAAAAATCGATGTCTATGAATGCAAAAATCCGATGTCTTCGTGGGTGATGTTAGAGACCCCCCCCCCATTTAACATCGGTTTTAAACTGATGTTAAAAACAACATATAACATCAGTTCTATGTTTAAAACCAATTTCTGTATCTTGATATTAAAATTCTCATGCATATCTAATCTTCATATATCATCATAATATGATATTTTTATCAATTTAAATATACGTGAGCTAAGCAAAATCTTTCAATTTAACCAATAAACTGATGTTAGTAGTACCAGTAACAATAGTTTTCATCAAACAACCGATGTTAATAGTACCTTTGACATCGGTTCTTCATTGGTAACTGATGTCTATTTGTGACATACTGATGTCTATAATGCTTGATAACATCAGTTTTTTGTTTCAAGATTTTTTTGTTGTAGTCTTTAACATCGATTTTTACTGCTGTCAATGGTCAACTAGAACTGATGTATCAAGCTTTGATAACCATCATTTTTTTTATTTTGTGTCAAATGTTTATAGTATTACATTAAAATCAGTGTTATGTCAAAAAAATGATGATAAATGGCTTTGTTTTAAAATCAGTTGGTTTTTATAAAATGATGTCCGATCACTTGTTTTATCCATGCAAAAATCAGAAACACAGATGCCAAAAAATTGCCAGAAAACCAAGCAATTGCCATTTAACAACCAAATTCAGCTCCAATATTTACCAAACGATCATTCCAATCTCCAACCATCCAAATTAACATCCTAATCTCCAAACATCCAAATTATCATCCCAACATACTAACTATATAGTTTCAAATCTAAACTACCAAATATGAACTACTAGACATTCATCCATAATCTTTTCTAATTACTAGTTACAATCCGAATACATGCAACCAAAATCAAGGTGTTTTTCATATTATAATATAGGTACTAGTCGCCAAGCTAGAGTCGCCAACAGCTACATGATGGTTTGGATATAATCAAGCGTATCATAGCGAACGACGTGAAGTTCCCCCTTTTTATAAGACTTGCGACTCTTGGAGGCCCACTGGAACACAAATAAACCTATGTTATTCCTCAACCAACTGAAAAGTAATATTCATAGAATTAAGAAAAGTAAAAAATGTACCTTGTCTAGCAGCTTCATCTCCTGGTCCTCAATTAAATCTTTCATATATCGCATGACCACATATCCACATTCTGTGCCACCTGGTTGTTTATGGCATCCCTATACATTCCAATAAAATTTTGACAATTATTGACATCGAAGATTAATCATAATTCCATATTTTACAAAAATGAAAAATTAAAAAATTGACTAAATACTCACAACAAGGTTTTTAACTTTGGGATTCTTGTTTACCCGTCCTTCCTGAGCATTACAAGATCTCACTGCCCTGTAAATGTTATAATTATAAAATACAGTGTCAAATCCATCAATTACCGATTACATTCAATATATAATTGCATATTGAAGTAAAAAATTACCGCATTAAAGCCTTTTCAAGGTCCTAAGGATGAGGATGATGAGGCAATAGATTAAGGATGAAAATTTCTGATTCCCAAAACTCAATCAAAATCCAATGTAAACTGTTTTCATTATAAACAAATTAAAGTGAGCAAAATGTAATTTAAAAAAAATACATATCTGATAATTTAAAAAATTACATATCCGATAATTTTACATACATTATAATTAATTTACCAACAACTATATGACTAATCAAGGCCATACAATATTTTAAAATAGGACGCACAAAAAGAGACATACTTGTAGTTATAAGGCATAAAGTTTATCCGAAGAACTCCATCTTTCAGCCTTTGCACAACATATTCATTAAATTCATCATTCAGCTTGTATGTGGAAGGATGAAGAGAACCAAACATCGCTGACAAATCTCTACTCGGCGTATCCCGAAACACTGAATACAAATACCTAAAAAATTAAAAAAAAAATAAAAATTACATTTTCTGTAAATAGATCATTACTGTATAAAATGAGACCATATTCTAAAAAAATATAAAAATAAGCTTACCCCATGTATGTTGATATAGGAGACTGTCCAATCAATTTAAACTCTAGTAATTTAAGTATGTTCTCATTTAGTAAATATACAGTTCTTTCAATTCCAAAGATTTGAAAATCACATGGAACCGATATCGAGTTTCCACTTTCCTTCATCATTGTCGACGCAAATTTGTTCAACAACCTAAAGCGAGGAGGCACATTGTCCTTTGGCTTCACAGAATTAAATGCATTATGCATTCTTTGCACCTCACTCACATTCTGTGCATTTTTCTTTTTCTATAAATAAATATTTAAGCATATAACTGGTATTATTCACTTTAGTACAAATTTGTACAACCTCCTAAAAATAATGACACTTGGTTTGTAATTAAATTATATACCTCGGAACCAGTAGTGGAGGTGTATATGATCATGTCTTTGGGCCATGCCAAATGAGAACTGATGACTTGTTGGACGGTTTCTATCTCACCAACCACAGGAACAGGCACCGAAGGATCGTCCTGGATGCTTCCAACCACCCCAACACGAACAAATCCTGGTTCTAGAGGCACTCCATGAACCGATTTACTCATTCCACCTCTTTCATCAAAAACAACACCAAAAGCTACCTTGTTATCAATGCTCTCCACTGCCATTTCATATTTACAAGGACCCTATAGTTTATAATTATAAATCAAAATAGACACTTTCGGCTCAAACAATTTAATAACATACAACATTATCATATAAATCAATCAAGTATACACTGTAATTGTATACCTTTTATCCCGGTGGACCAGGAGGAGGACTAATAACAACAAAATCTGCACCATCTTAATCCTCATCGGTCATCAATTCATCTTCCATCAAATCTTTTGCAACTTTCCTTCAGTTCTTTTATTCTTGTTCTTGTTCTTTTACCCCAGGACAACTTGCTTTTCCAGACATTGGTGAATATAGATTTGCCCCAGCAACCAAAGCTTTCAAATCAGCAATTTGCAACTCAAGATTATGAAACTGCTCTTTGGTAATGTGATTTCTTGTCTGTTTTATTAAATCGAAGTACAATGTTGGAGGTATGAAGTTTCCACCCCCACGAACCATTCTCGCATGCTCAGAAGTTTCCAATACAGTGGTGAGTACATCATTAGTTCCATCCAGCTTGAATTCACCATTTCTTTGCTTTTCGAGTAAAGAATCCTGTTAAAACCATGAGAGTAATTAGGTATGATTGGAAAATTAAAGAAGCAAAAAATTATAATAAGTCTTACAATTTATTGAATTTTTTCTGCCAGTTCTGGGTCAAGAGTCCCATCTTCTGTCATACGGGCTTTTTTCCACATAATTGCCCTATCTGGCCTTTCTTCAGGCTGCAACCTCCCCGAGCGTTTCTACAAAAAAATTAAGATACATTCATAAAATTGAAAATGTGAATACTACAAGAAAAATGATAAGACTCTTACTTCTTCTTCTTCCAATCCGATGTATCCTTTTCTTAAAACTCGGTGTGGATATTTCCGTTGTCCCACTCTTTCACTCTGTTTTTTATTCTCTTCCTGTATACAAAATAAATCTTCTTGATTACTTTATTTTTACAATTAAATCCACTCCCAAAAAACCAAAAAACAATATGGTCCTAAATTTTTATATATATATATATATAAGTAATGCATACCTCCCACTCTTTTGTGACTCTAGCTGCAACAAATCGTCTCCACAAAAGGCATCACATGTTCCGATGTCAATTTAGCCTTAAAATTTCTCCATTTTACACCTGCTGACTGTAGAATCCTCTTCCGACTTTCAAGAATCAGTTCGAACGTATCCTGAAGCACAAATTTAACAAGTTCAGACAGTGCAAATTTTTTTAAATAAAAACCATGAGATTAATGTCAATTGCGATTGTAAATGACATACCTCAAGATCATTCCATATTTTTTGTTTCAGTTCAGGGTCAACCTTTGGCCAAGTCGGAATGTCAATTAGCACCATTGTACTTGCCAACATACCTATGTAGGACTGTAGTTTGTGTCGTTCGTCTCCAACTGGAACTGCAACTCGATTGAACCGCAAATTCAATTTCTCTCCCCGCGCTATCTTCATCACCACTTTATGCATAGCACAAACGCCTCGTGCTGCTCTAGATGTCCTGTTTTTGCTATATTGTGTAGTACTTTCAGTGAGTTATGGAGCTGTCTACTGGGGAACAATGGTGTCCGCTGGAGTAACCGGGTCAGGATATGGTACCGCTAGGATAATGGTGTCCGCTGGAATAATGTGATTCTCATCTAATGATTCTTTAGACTATTTTTTAGATTTTTTTCCTTTCTTTACCATCTTTCATGCATTAACCAAAAGGAGTAGGAATAAGAGATAATATTATCATCATACTAGGATTATCGTAATCATTCTAGCATAACACATATGTAATGCAACATATATAATTAACTACACAATCGCTTTTTTAACGCATAACAACATACAGCAGAACACATAAAGCATTTACATATTTTTATCAGTTGCTTCTACAAATTCTAATACTTACACTCATAATAAAACTCAAAGTAATTATATCATACATTTCTATAATAAAAAGTTGATAAATAAACTCCAAGTAATTTTTTCCATAAGAAAATTTAATGTTTTCTTGTTGTGCCAACACCTCTTGTCCGGAAAGGGGTTGCCTTGGCTGTCCAAACTCTTGTTGACCATTAAAGGCTGCCTTCTTCTTCTTGTATAGATAATGCCTAGGAAAATACCGACGATGACCTTGGTAACATATTTTCCTACTATAAGGTAAATAGTTAGCAACGGTATCATCACCACACACTGGACAACCCAAATAAGCCTTGTTGACACAGCCAGATAAATTACCATATGCCAGGAAATGGTTAATCGTCCATAACAAAGTCGCCCTTAAAGTGAAAAAAGTTTTTGTGAAGGCATCACATACATTCGGTTCACCTTCTTCCCAAAGCTTTTTCAAATCATCAACTAACGGTTGTAAGAACACATCAAGGTTGTTACCTTGTTCATGTGGACCGGAGACCAATATAGTTAACATCATAAATTTCCTCTTCATACATAACCACGGAGGAAGATTATATGTTACCCATACTACCGGCCAACAAGAATACCGATTGATCAGCCCATTGTTATGTGGGTTAATACCATCAGCCGATAAAGCTAGTCGAAGATTTCTTGGCTCACTTCCGAAGGTAGGCCACCTGTAATCAATATTCCGCCAATAGGGAGAGTCGGCAGGGTGGCGCATTTGGCCATCATGAATTCTTTTGTTGGAATGCCATGTCAAAAACTCAGCTGTCGAAGAAGATTTAAACATCTGTTTAAATCTCGTGATGATCGGAAAGTACCACATAACTTTTTCCGGGATTTTATACCTTTCTCTACCATCCCTACCCACCTTCCAGCGAGATAGCTTGCACTTTGGACACTCCGAAGCAGTCTCATTTACACCCGCGTATTAAACAGATTCATTGGGATACGTGTGGAATTTCGTATACTCGAGGACTAAATTCGAAAGAGTCTTCTTTACTTCATATGCGTTAACAGGTAATGCATTATCCTGAGGTAGGAATGAGCCAACTGTAGAGAGAAGATCGCTAAATGCGCTATCACTCACACCGAATCTCGCTATCCAGTTATATAATTTTAACACCAAATCTAATTTTGTGTAGTCGCTGCCCTCAAATAAAGGTTGTTGAGCATCGGCCACAAACCTCTTAAAATTATACGAGTCTTTATCGTAGTCATCGCCCCCTGATTTATCCCACGGATTACGATATGCTGCTTCACAAACCACAGCAGCTTGTGAAGCACCAGCAGCCGCCACTTTCGATGCAGCAGCCGCTTCTGATGCAGCTTCAAAGGCTGATTTAAATGCATCTGCATTCTGCTCCTATTCATGAGGAGGCACTGTGCTACCAACAGACGACCTACCAGTCTTAGATCTGTGCCAAATCCAATCAATATACCCAAGACTAAAACAATTCTCGTGAAAGGAATATGTCCTAAGTCCAATCATGTATTAGAATTTAGGAATAACTTTTTAATAATCTGTTTTGATTTCATTGATATTAATAAAAGACTTGTTTTGTTTTTATTACGGACTCTATCTATTTAAGTGTTTAAATAAGATATACCATAGTTTAGAGTAAAGCTTTTTATGGATTATGATGAGATCATAATAGTGAGACCTAAAAGATGATAAATCTAAACTTAAATAGTTCCTGGTCATAGGATTACTAACTGGTAATTAATAATCCGCAGAGATCGGTACATACTATGCTTGCTTCATTATGAAGGATGTCTATTCTCATAGACATTTGTGTGGTGACACTATAGCTAGTATGTAGGTGCTTATTATAGAATAAGTTCACTGAACATGACTCGCCCAGCTGAACAACTGATGGAGTTCACTCACGTGTCAGCAGTTGTTCACATAGTGATAGTTGTACAAGTATCCTTAGACTTGAGGTCATCATAGTCATCTTGTGTACACTGAACTATGCTTTGGTTTAGTTCTTAGTCTCCAAGGACAATAATTAGAGCTCTACTGGGTATAGGAATTTGTACACGAAGATAGTGTATGATCAATATAGGATCTACCCCTTCCAGTGAAGGAAGCGAATGTTCAAGGCTGATCCACTTATGCTAGTTCAGGAATCTCTGGCCAGAGTGAATGAAATTAGAAAAGAGTTTCTAATTTGCATAGAACTACGCATAGTAAATGGTAAGCAATTGATTGAATTAGATAGGCTTGACACGAGATCCATGCCTTGTATTTAATCGGGACATTGTAGGGTAGAAGGAGTTTATTGTATGGTAACTATTCACTGAATAGGTTCTTGGTATTCTAAGCAGTGAATTCGTATTATCCGGATAGTCGCGATATGCTGAGAAGTATCCCTCACGATGTAGAATAAATGTGATTAATTAATTAATCATATTTAATAAATTAGAGAATTTATATAAATAATGATAAAATAGTTTTATTATTATTTATTTCTACTACCGGCTTAATATTGAACCTGCAGGGTCACACCATAAAAAGAGAATGATTTAATGGTGGAGGAATTAATTAATAATGGCTAATAATTATTTATTTGTGAAATAAATAATTAATTGGCAAATTTAATAATTGATTAAATGAGATTTAATTGATTATAAATTAATTAAGAAAAGTTCTTAATATTATTAATTAAGGATTTAATTTTTGGAAATTAAATCAAGAGAGAGAATTATTTCTAAAGTATTTAGAAAAAGGATTAATAATTAAAAAGTGTTTTAATTATTAATAAGAATAATAAATGGGATAATAATAATAATATTTATGGGAAAATTTCAGCTGAAAATTTTGCCTATAAATATACTATTATAGACCCTATATTTTATTCGAACCCCAAAACCCAAAAAGTTTGGAAAACCCAATTCTCTCCACCTCCTTCCTCCTCCTTAACATCGTTTTCTTGGTGGATACCGGTGGAGTGCTTCACACTTGAGGAGCACCTGCTAAGGATATCTGATCGTTATCTCCGAATTATTTTAAAGGTTAGATTCGATCCCTATGTTTTTACCACGATTTATATGCTATTATTTGGATTTTATATGTGTAAAAGTGTTTTGTCATGCCTCCGCTGCGATTAAAATCCAACATCTCGTAGAGATGACCCCTTATTACTTTGACCGGAAATTTCTTGAAATTAACACATTTACAGCAGGGGCAAGGTATTTTTTTAGGATTTTTACAATTTTCTTCGGCGTAAATCAAAAACTTTTCAACCCCGACTTCATATTCCAACGAATCCCTCTCTTTTGAAATCCAATCTTTCTCCATATTCGTAAGATAACCTATTTCCTACCTAATTTTCATATCAAATATTTCAAAAAAAGCAACGTACAATTAGTAATATATATGTATTACTATGTATAATTACCGGCAAAGCAGAACACGACACTAATTGATTAAAATGATGAAACGAAACACAGAACAAAGCTGAGCACGACACTAGACAATAAACATAGCAAATTAATATAATTTGTAATAAGCAGAATCAACCACCACCCGACGCCGATGCTCATAAAGAATTAGCTTCCATAGGCCCAGAAAACTCTATTCACATGCTAACTACCATTTCTCAAAGAAGAATTAGAACTTTTAGTGGGTTTATTAAGTACTTCCTCAAAGATTACATTCCCAAACCAACCACTTCTGCTTTTCTAACTCCTCCCAGGTGACCCTTCTTCTCTACCAGGTAATTATTTTCTTTATAAGCACCATATGTATGTGTTAGTGAAGTGTTCTTTTATAAATTGTTTTATTCCAAGTATGAAATCAAAAATCAAAGTTGATTTTTATTACTGAAAAGGTAATGTCATTATCCTTTTTAGTAATCTGCTTGTATCGATTAGGTAGTACAAGACAGGGCATGCATTTTAATGTTTACATTATACTATCAATAAATGAAAGATATTTACATTATAATATAAATTCTACACAGAACCATCTTCCTGTCATTTTATATGTAAAATATTTGTTATAACAACATAAACAGAACAAAAAGCGAATTTCATCTATCATCCCCTTACTATAAAATAATGTTTACATTATTTAACTGAAAATAGCATGCATTTCCTAGAGAAAACAGAGAAAAGAGCAACAAAAATCCTATCATTTAAACAAAATAAAATAAATAAAGACACAAGCATAAGCAAATTAGGGTTTGCTATATGACAAACAATAATTTTCCATACTATAGAATATGTAACAAGCAACTCAAACAAGCAGATGCAGATAGCTCAAGCTTAAACTAATTAAAAATTAAAAAAATAGGGTTTAAAATTGAAACCCCCAATTCTGAAATTAGGATTTAAAACTTACCTAATTCAAGCTTTAACCTCCAACTTACCTTCAATCTCCGACCTGAACTCCAAACTTAAACTCCATGTTGAACTTCAACTCCGACTTTGAATTAATGCAACGAACCCCACAAATCTACGAGAGCAATGAGGGAAATGAGAGCAACCTTGGTGAGAGCAGCAAGGTGAATCTACACAGGAAGGTGAAATGAGAGCTGAGAGAGGGATAAAATGAGAGATGAGAGAGTGATGAAATGAGAGATGAAAGAGTGATGAAATGATGAATACATTTTTTTGTTTTGGTTTGTTTTTGTTTTTAATTTTTATTTTTTTAATAAAAGAGATGGGGAAGATGTGGGTGAAAAAAGGGGAAAATTTTACTAAGTCAAAAAACAAGGGGGAAACACTTGGAGGGAAAGAATAATTTGGTTAAGGGGGAAACGGGGAAGGCGCGTTGATTAATTTTTTTAAAAATGACAAATAACATCGGTTGGGCTAAAAAACTGATGTTTATAACAACAAAACACATCGTTTGCCAAAAACCGATGTAGAAAACACCTTTTACATCGGTCAAAAAAGCAACTGATGTCTAAGAGGTGATGTCTATTCTACTTTTTCTAGTAGTGTTACAAACTCCTCCGTGCTTCTTCCCACATACCTAATAATCTGGAAAAGTTAGCCTCAACTGATTTGGGTGATTCACATTGACTGAACGGTTACCTTGACCTCTGTCGCTTGTATTTTGCTTTTTGAAATTAAAATTTCTTCCTGGATGAAACTTTCCTTCTTCAAATTTAGAAACTTCCCTGGTTGTGACTGACCTTCTTTCCCTTCAAACTTCCTCTTCTTACTTTCCTTTTCCTTCTGTAACATCTCGCTCTCTATTTCTGCAATCATGGCCTTCTATACAACTTCTGCATAGGTATCCAATTCAAAGATGGCTACCTTCCCTCTGATCCATGGCTTCAGACCTTGCTGGAATCTCTTAGCCTTCTTCTTGTCAGTATCCACATATGACGGCATATACCACGACAATTCCTCAAACTTACTCTCATAATCAGCTACCAACATATTTCCTTGCTTTAACTTTAAAAATTTCAGCTCCATTTGATCCTGAACAAACTGGGGAAAATATTTTTCTAAAAACAATTCCTTAAACCTCTCCCAAGTCACAACCATCTTCTCAAAGGGAATATGCAGACACTATGGCTGCACAGATCATTGTTAATATTGCCCAGAGTGATCTTCTTGCTGACTCTGTTCAACTACTACAGGAAAAACAAACTCATCAGGAGATATTGTCACAGGTGGATGCAATCATCAATGATCCTATTTTTTAGAACAACACACAAGAACCTTCACCAAGCATTGCTAAAGTAGCTCACATGTCTCAGACTCCACAAGAACCATGAGTTCAAAGTACTGATGTTGGTCTTTCACCTTCTCCTGACAGATCAAATCCTGATGTTGCAATAGCTCCTACTGAGAATCATCCTTCAACTAAACTAGCTCCGATTGATGATCCACTATTGGTTGCTAGTTTGAAAAAGCATCCTGGTGTGCTATTTGTTCCTCCACTTTCATCACTTCCACGTAAGGACTCACCTTTAGGTATTGCTAACTTCTCATATATTCTCATATTTGTATGATTATAAATAGTCTCTTCCTTCAGGTTACCTTTATTTATATGACAAGCATACAACTCCTCTCAGCCATCTCTTATTTCTTTATTAATGTATGATTGAGCCTTTGTCTGAGACTGTGTGAAAATATCAGATTAAAATGTTTTTGAGTGGCAGTCTCTTATACTGGCAAAAGGAGAGGTAGCTTTGAGACAAGAATCTTATAAGTTTTTCTTTACTTATAAGGTTTCCTCCGTGAGAATAATATTACTCTTAAAAGTAATACATTGTGTGAGAAGTGATGAGATCACTTGAAAAGAACAGAGAGATTTAGGTGTTACCTTGTTTCCATTTTAGGATCTCATCAGCTACAAGCATCTCTTGCAAAGAATCTGGATAAAGGCAAGGCAATTCTGCCTGATTCTGCAAATTCTTCTGATGGCCTGTCTGATTCTGATAATGACAGTGATCAAGATGATTCTGACACAGCTCAGCTTAAGACTGCGATTGTGCATATAAAAAGTCCAATATTGGTTCTTCTTCGCAATTCAATGAGAATCCTTCTTATTACAATGCTAATGCTGACCACTTTAGATAGACAAAGTGGGAATATAAATAGAGACTTGCAAATACTTCTATTTCATCTACCGTTGGCCTGCAACATATTTATCGTGCCTATGATGAAATTCAAACTCCTGATCTAAAGTTGCATCTTAAAGCCACAACTATTTCTGTTAAAGGAATTCACTCTGATCTTAATGAAATGAAGAAGTCTCATGCTGGTGTCAATGAGAAAATTGATGGATTTTTGCTTCACACACCTAACTCAGCTGAAATCAAAAGTGTGAAAAATACCATCATAGATGTTGTTAAATCTCAAGAGAGCATGGCCTCTAGACTTTCCTCCTTAGAAGATAAGGTTTCTTCTATAGGTGATAAACTGGATGCTCTGTTTCTCTTCTTTCAAATACTGATGCCAAAGGGGGGAGAATATAGTTGCTATAAAATGTACAGCAGATTCTATCCAGACAAAAGATAAAGATATTGATGATGGTGATAAGAATAATCAAGTTACATATGTTCAAATTGCTTCTACAACTCAACAAACTCAACATTCTAAGAAGAATGATCCTTCAGGATAAAGGAAGTCTACTGGTGCTTATAAAGCCAAGCACAAGACTACTGTTGGTGCTCCTGAGGATGATGATGTTCAATCTCTGATTTAGCAGATGCTAAAGGGTTGTTTTTTCCTTATAGGAATAAGGAAACATGTGAAGAGATTGTCTTGTACTACAAAGACAAGAGGTTTGGGCAAAAGAATGATAGGAGTGCTCTTGGGAATATAATTGAAGAATTTCCTGATCTAACACCTGAAGAAGCGGTTATGCAACAAAAGGAGCTTTTGGCTCAAATTGAAGCTGAAGCTAACACTTCTAAGGGAAGAGGAAAAAGAGGTGGTAGATCTGCAAAAGTAAGAGGAAGAGGAAGAGGAAGAGAAGGAAGAACTTCTAAATTAAATCAAGTGACTGCATTTAACTCTACTTTTCTGAATTTTCTATCCAGAGAAGGTTATGTTCCTGTACTTGGAAATGAAGAAGATAAAGAAGTTCAGAATCCAGAAGAGTTGATTATACCAAAGAAGAAAAGATTAGCCACTGACATTGATCAAGCTGATACAGCAAATCAGAATGTAACTCCTAATGCAGACACAAATCCTGAGGTAAAAGCAGATCCTGATGTTGTGAACCTGATAACTGATTTTAATTATGATGAAAAAGTGATCAAAGCATTAAATGAGTCAGCTCATTCTCTAGTATTCACTCCTCATATTTCAGAGGTTGATGAAAAAAAAGATTGATAGAAGGGAAGCTGATCAATCATGCAAAGAATATTTACAGAAAGTTTTAAAATCAAAGAGGGAGCTATGGCATAAAGCAAAAGTGAAGACTCATGATTTGTCTTCAAACTATGCTTCTCTCAGCAAGAAGAATAGAAGAAGGAAAGACATTCATATATTTGATTATCCTAAAGGGTTCAAGCATGTTGAATTTGTGTCAACTAAAATAAGAGATTCGATTTCAGAAGAAGAAGATGTTGATAAGTCCATCAAGAAGCCTTCTTGGATGGAATACAATGAAAAACTGAAACTTTTTAAATCTCGAACCAGAGGAGGTATTGGTCATTCTAATATGGATATTTTAAGTTTTGATTTGCTGGATACAAATACTCTGACAAAAAAATCTTGGTGAAAGAATTTCTCCTTCACATCTTGAGAAAGTTGAAGCTGTGAAGATTGTTCATAGAAAGATAAATGATAATGATGTCAGAGAAGAGATTCTGTACTTTTTCAGGGATTGTAAAGTAAAAAGCTTTACATTGAAGCAGCTCTTAATGAAGACTGTGACAGAATTGAAATACATTCACTATCTTCTTAGAGTTGAGAACAGTGTCGCCAGAAACTGGTCTTCTATGATACTTGAAGTCATCAGAAGAAGAGTCATGATAAAAGATGATAAATACAATGGTGATTATGTTCCTGAGTATAGAACTTATACTGGTCAAGAAATATAGATGAAAAAGGGAGCTGCAGTACTACAAGTTTTTCTCAATAGTCCTCAGTTATCCTTCAGTCCTGATCACGAAGATGTCAATTTAAGCTTCATATTGATTGGTGATCTTGAGATAAGCAAAAGCTCAATTTCTAAGATGAGATCAGTCATCTATCAGCTTGGAGAAGACACTGAGGAAAAGAGAGAGTTGAAGAAAAAACTTGTTAAAGTCCTACGAGACAAGGAGGAAGAAAGATTGAAAGACTTTCCTGGAACAACTGTTAGTTATCTGAAGATATATCAGTAAGCTTTACTCCTTGTACATTTTGTAGATTGGTGGCATCATTGAGAATGGAATTTATGCTTCATTACATTAAGCATATATTGGGGGAGATTGTTACATATTGAATTCTCAATGATCAGAAGAAGCTCGGGATCTGGCTGTTCGGGTGTCATCAGGAACTGATGTATCGTCAGGATTTGGCATGTCATCAGCATTTGGATGTCATTAGTATTTGAAGAGAGTCTGCTTAAAGGATTTGTTCTGTTCCTTGTAATGTGGAACATATATCTTTTATGTATGAGTTATAGGACTTTATCTATTCAGTTGAAGATATGTATCAGTTTCAGTTAGCTTTTGATAATGTATATCTTAGATTGATTTGTTGTAGCTGTGTAGTATATAAACACAGTTTAGATCATCACTTAGGGTATCGATCTCGAGTATCATTCGACCTAGCAGCTCTCAAGAACATCAGTATTTTTTGAGAAGATTTTAAAACCGTTTTTATCAGAAATATAAAAAGCTGTTATATTTTATTACTTGTTCGAAACATTTATACAATTGTATCCAACCCCCTTAAACAATTATATCTTTACTCGGCGACAATATTGATTTTTTTAAAAAAAAATTATTTGTTTCTCGATTTATTAATTTTTTTGTTATATTATAATTTAAGTTATTAAAATAAATTTGGAAGTGTTTGGTTTCAGATTAAAAAAGGCAAAAAAAAAAAGTTGAGTGTGATTAGAAATTAAGTTGGATAATAATTCATAGAGTTCGTACTTATATTAGATACATGATTTATTTATTTTCAATTAAATAATATATTTTTTACTTTATTTTGGAAGATATTAACATACTTTTTACGAATGTTTTAACCAAATGAAATAATGTTTCGCTTATAATATTATAATATAGATATAATTAGTTTGTTATATTATAATTTAAATTACTAAAATTAGTTATGGAAGTATTTGGTTCCCTTGAAAAAAGGTAAGAAAGAAGCTTAGTATGATTAGAAATTAAGTTGGATAATAATTCATAGAGTTCTTAGTTATATTAGAATCATGATTTATTTATTTTTAATTAAATTATATTTTTTTTTAATTTATTTTGGAAGATATTAACATACTTTTTATGAATGTTTTAACCAAATGAAACAATGTTTCACTTATAATAGTATAATATAGATACATTAATTAGTTTGTTATATTATAATATAAATTACTAAAATTAGTTCTCGAAGTATTTGGTTCCCTATAAAAAAGGTAAGAAAGAAGTTGAGTATCATTAGAAATTAAGTTGGATAATAATCTATAGAGTTTGTAGTTATGCTAGATACATGATTTAATTTTTTAAGTAAATTATATTTTTCAAACTTTGCTTTTGGAAGGTGTTAACGTATTTTTAACGAAGGTGTTAACCAACCGACCAAACGAAACCATGTTTCGCTTATAATAAATTATAAAAAAGAATTAATATATATTATTTAGATTAATAAATTTAAAATATTTACATATTGTTTTGAATGTATTATATTATGAAACCATTCAAAATTTAGATAGTTAAAATCTTAAAAAGTCCTCATATCACAACCTTTTTGCTGTAAGAAGGCGTGAGTCTGAATAAAGGTGGTATACGTGGATGATTTGATATTGATTTTTTTAAATTATTTTTTCTCGATTTATTAATTTTTTTGTTATATTATAATTTAAGTTATTAAAAATATTTATGGAAGTGTTTCGTTTCCGACAAAAGAGGCAAGAAAAAAATTGAGTGCTATTAGAAATTAAGTTCGATAATAATTCATAGAGTTCGTAGTTATATTGGATACATGATTTATTTCTTTTTAATTAAATTATATTATTTTAATTTATTTTGGAAGATATTAACATACTTTTTACGAATATTTTAACCAAATGAAATAATGTTTCGCTTATAATATTATAATATAGATAGATTAATTAATTTGTTATATTATAATTTAAATTACTAAAATTAGTTGTGGAAGTATTTGGTTCCCTATAAAAAAGGTAAGAAAGAAGTTGAGTAAAATTAGAAAATAAGTTGGATAATAATCTATAGAGTTTGTAGTTATGCTAGATACATGATTTAATTTTTTAATTAAATTATATTTTTTAAACTTTGCTTTTGGAATGTGTTAACCTATTTTTAACGAAGGTGTTAACCAACCTACCAAAATAAACCATGTTTTCCTTATAATAAATTATAAAAAAAAATAAATATATATTATTTAGAATAATGAATTTAAAAATCTACATATTGTTTTGAATGTATTATATTGTGGAAGCATTGAAAATTTAGATAGTTAAAATCTTAAAAATCCTTATATCACAACCTTTATGCTGTAAGAAGGCCTGAGTGTGAATAACGGTGGTGTACGTGGATGATTAAATTATTTGTTCTCGATTTTTTAATTTTTTTGTTATATTATAATTTAAGTTATTAAAAATATTTTTGGAAGTGTTTCGTTTCCGACAAAAGAGGCAAGAAAAAAATTGAGTGCTATTAAAAATTAAGTTGGATAATAATTCATAGAGTTTGTAGTTATACTGGATAAATGATTTATTTATTTTTAATTATATTATATTATTTTAATTTATTTTGGAAGATATTAACATACTTTTTACGAATATTTTAACCTAATAAACAATATTTCGCTTATAATAGTATAATATAGATAGATTAATTAATTTGTTATATTATAATTTAAATTACTAAAATTAGTTCTGGAAGTATTTGGTTCCCTATAAAAAAGGTAAGAAAGAAGTTGAGTATAATTAGAAAATAAGTTGGATAATAATCTATAGAGTTTGTAGTTAAACTAGATACATGATTTAATTTTTTAAGTAAATTATATTTTTTAAACTTTGCTTTTGGAAAATGTTAACGTATTTTTAACGAAGGTGTTAACCAACCGACCAAACGAAACCATGTTTCGCTTATAATAATTTATTAAAAAGAATAAATATATATTATTTAGATTAATGAATTTAAAATATTTACATATTATTTTGAATGTATTATATTATGGAAGCATTAGAGTTAAAATCTTAAAAAGTCCTCATATCACAACCTTTTTGCTGTAAGAAGGCGCGAGTCTGAATAACGGCGGTGTATGTGGATGATTAAATTATTTGTTCTCGATTTATTAATTTTTTGTCATATTATAAATTAGGTTATTAAAAATATTTTTGGAAGTGTTTGGTTTCCGACAAAAGTGGCAAGAAAAAAGTTGAGTGCTAATAGAAATTAAGTTGGATAATAATTCATAAAGTTTGTAGTTATATTGGATACATGATTTATTTATTTTTATTTAAATTATATTATTTTAATTTATTTTGGAAGATATTAACATACTTTTTACGAATATTTTAACCAAATGAAACAATATTTCACTTATAATAGTATAATATAGAAAGATTAATTATTTTGTTATATTATAATTTAAATTACTAAAATTAGTTCTGCAAGTATTTGGTTCCCTATAAAAAAGGTAAGAAAGAAGTTGAGTATAATTAGAAAATAAGTTGGTTAATAATCTATAGAGTTTGTAGTTATGCTAGATACATGATTTAATTTTTTAAGTAAATTATATTTTTTAAACTTTGCTTTTGTAAGGTGTTAACGAAGGTGTTAACCAACCGACTAAAAGAAACCATGTTTCGCTTATAATAAATTATAAAAAAGAATAAATATATATTATTTAGATTAATGAATTTAAAAATCTACATATTGTTTTGAATGTATTATATTGTGGAAGCATTCAAAATTTAGATAGTTAAAATCTTAAAAAGTCCTTATATCACAACTTTTATGCTGTAAGAAGGCGTGAGTGTGAATAACGGTGGCGTACGTGGATGATTAAATTATTTGTTCTCGATTTTTTAATTTTTTTGTTATATTATAATTTAAGTTATTAAAATATTTTTGGAAGTGTTTCGTTTCCGACAAAAGAGGCAAGAAAAAAATTGAGTGCTATTAAAAATTAAGTTGGATAATAATTCATAGAGTTTGTAGTTATATTGGATAAATGATTTATTTATTTTTAATTATATAATATTAATTTAATTTATTTTGGAAGATATTAACATACTTTTTATGAATATTTTAACCAAATAAACAATATTTCGCTTATAATAGTATAATATAGATAGATTAATTAATTTGTTATATTATAATTTAAATTACTAAAATTAGTTATCGAAGTATTTGGTTCCCTATAAAAAAGGTAAGAAAGAAGTTGAGTATAATTAGAATATAAGTTGGATAATAATCTCTAGAGTTTGTAGTTAAACTAGATACATGATTTAATTTTTTAAGTAAATTATATTTTTTAAACTTTGCTTTTGGAAAATGTTAACTTGTTTTTAACGAAGGTGTTAACCAACCGATCAAACGAAACCATGTTTCGCTTATAATAATTTATTAAAAGAATAAATATATATTATTTAGATTAATGAATTTAAAATATTTACATATTGTTTGAATGTATTATATTATGGAAGCATTCAAAATTTAGATAGTTAAAATCTTAAAAAGTCCTCAAAGCGCCTGAATAACGGTGGTGTACATGGATGATTTGATATTGATTTTTTTTTAAATTATTTGTTCTCGATTTATTAATTTTTTTGTTATATTATATTTTAAGTTATTAAAAATATTTTTGGAAGTGTTTCGTTTCCGACAAAAGAGGCAAGAAAATAGTTGAGGGCGATTAGAAAATAAGTTGGATAATAATTCATAAAGTTCGTAGTTATATTAGATACATGATTTATTTATTTTTAAATAAATTATATTTTTTTAATTTATTTTGGAAGTTATTAACATACTTTTTACAAATGTTTTAACCAAATGAAACACTGTTTCACTTATAATAGTATAATATAGATACATTAATTAGTTGTTATGTTATAATTTAAATTACTAAAATTAGTTCTCGAAGTATTTGGTTCCCTATAAAAAAGGTAAGAAAGAAGTTGAATATAATTAGAAATTAAGTTGGATAATAATCTATAGAGTTTGTAGTTATGCTAGATATATGATTTAATTTTTTAAGTAAATTATATTTTTTAAACTTTGCTTTTGGAAGGTGTTAACGTATTTTTACCAAAGGTGTTAAACAACCGAGCAAACGAAACCATGTTTCGCTTATAATAAATTACTAAAAGAATAAATATATATTATTTAGATTAATGAATTTAAAATATTTACATATTGTTTTGAATGTATTATATTATGGAAGAATTCAAAATTTAGATAGTTAAAATCTTAAAAAGTCCTCATATCACAACCTTTTTGCTGTAAGAAGACTTGAGTCTCAATAACGTTGGTGTACGTGGTGATCAAATTATTTGTTCTTGATTTATTAATTTTTATGTTATATTATAATTTAATTTATTAAAAATATTTTTGGAAGTGTTTCGTTTCCGACAAAAGAGGCAAGAAAAAAAATGAGTGCTATTAGAAATTAAGTTGAATAATAATTCATAGAGTTTGTAGTAATATTGGATACATGATTTTTTATTTTAAATTAAATTATATTATTTTAATTTATTTTGGAAGATATTAACATACTTTTTATGAATGTTTTAACCAAATGAAACAATATTTCGCTTATAATAGTATAATATAGATAGATTAATGAATTTGTTATATTATAATTTAAATTACTAAAATCAGTTCTGGAAGTATTTGGTTCCCTATAAAAAGGTAAGAAAAAGTTGAGTATATAATTAGAAAAAAAGTTATAATAATCTATAGAGTTTGTAGTTATGCTAGATACATAATTTATTTTTTTAAGTAAATTGTATTTTTAAACTTTGATTTTGGAAGGTGTTAACGTATTTTTAACCAAGGTATTAACCAACCGACCAAACGAAACCATCTTTCGCTTATAATAAATTATAAAAAAATAAATATATATTATTTAGATTAATGAATTTAAAATATTTACATATTGTTTTGAATGTATTATATTATGGAAAAATTCAAAATTTAGATAGCTAAAATCCTTAAAAGTCATCATATCACAACCTTTTTGCCGTAAGAAGGCGCGAGTCTGAATAACGGTGTGGATGATTAAATTATTTGTTCTCGATTTATTAATTTTTTGTTATTATAATTTAAGTTATTAAAAATATATTTGTAAGTGTTTCGTTTCCGACAAAAGAGGCAAGAAAAAAATGAGTGCTATGAGAAATTAAGTTGGATAATAATTCATAGAGTTTGTAGTTATATTGGATACATAATTTATTTATTTTTAATGAAATTATATTATTTTAATATATTTTGGAAGATATTAACATACTTTTTACCACTGTTTTAACCAAATGAAACAATATTTCGCTTATAAGAGTATAATATAGATAGATTAATTAGTTTATTATATTTAAATTTAAATTACTAAAATTAGTTTTGGAAGTATTTGATTCTTAAGAAAGAAGTTGAGTATAATTAGAAATGAGGTTGGATAATAATCTATAGAGCTTTTAGTTATGCTAGATACATGATTTAATTTTTTAAGTAAATTAAATTTTTTAAACTTTGCTTTTGGAAGGTGTTAACGTATTTTTAAGGAAAGTGTTAAGCAACCCACCAAACGAAACCATATTTCGCTTATAATAAATTATAAAAAATAATAAATATATATTATTTAGATTAATGAATTTAAAATATTTACATATTGTTATGAATGTATTATATTATGGAAGCATTCAAAATTTAGATAGTTCAAATCTTAAAAAGTCCTCATATCACAATCTTTGCCGTAAGAAGGCGCGAGTTGAATAACAGTGGTGTACGTAGATGATTTGATATTGATTATTTTTAAAATTATTTGTTCTCGATTCATTAATTTTTTTGTTATATTTCAATTTAAGTTATTAAAAATATTTTTGGAAGTGTATTAAGTTGGATAATAATTCATAGAGTTCGTAGTTATATTAGATACATGATCTATTTATTTTTAATTAATTTATATATTTTTAATTTATTTTGGAAGATATTAACATACTTTTTACGAATGTTTTAACCAAATGAAACAATGTTTCGCTTATAAGAGTATAATATAGATAGATTAATTAGTTTGTTATATTATAATTTAAATTACTAAAATTAGTTTTAGAAGTATTTGGTTCTCTAGAAAAAAGGTAAGAAAGAAGTTGAGTATAATTAGAAATTAAGTTGGATAATAATCTATAGAGTTTTTACTTATGCTAGATACATGATTTAATTTTTTTAAGTAAATTATATTTTTTAAACTTTGCTTTTAGAGTTGTTCACGTATTTTTAACATAGGTATTAACCAACCCACCGTCGCTTATAATAAATTATAGAAAATAATAAATATATATTATTTAGATTAATGAATTTAAAATATTTACATATTGTTTTGAATGTATTATATTATGGAAGCATTCAAAATTTAGATAGTTAAATCCTCATATCACAACCATTGCAATCACAACCTTTGCTGCGCCTGTATGAATAAAGGTGTTGTATGATTTGATATTGATTTTTTTATAATTATTTGTTCTCAATTTATTAATTTTTTTGTAATATTATATTTTAAGTTATTAAAAATATTTTTTGGAAGTGTTTCGTTTTCGACAAAAGAGGGAACAAAAAAAGTTGAGTGCGATTAGAAATTAAGTTGGATAATAATCCAAAGAGTTCGTAGTTATATTAGATACATGATTTATTTATTTTTAATTAAATTATGTTATTTTAATATATTTTGGAAGATATTATAATACTTTTTAAGAATGTTTTAACGAAATGAAACACTGTTTCACTTATAATAGTATAATATAGATACATTAATTAGTTTGTTATATTATAATTTAAATTACTAAAATTAGTTCTGCAAGTATTTGGTTCCCTATAAAAAAGGTAAGAAAGAAGTTGAGTATAATTAGAAAATAAGTTGGATAATAATCTATAGAGTTTGTAGTTATGCTAGATACATGATTTAATTTTTTAAGTAAATTATATTTTTTAAACTTTGCTTTTGGAAGGTGTTAACATATTTTTAACGAAGGTGTTAACCAACCGACTAAACGAAACCATGTTTCGCTTATAATAAATTATTAAAAAGAATAAATATATATTATTTAGATTAATTAATTTAAAATATTTACATATTGTTCTGAATGTATTATATTATGGAAGCATTCAAAATTTAGATAGTTAAAATCTTAAAAAGTCCTCATATCACAACCTTTTTGCTGTAAGAAGGCGTGAGTCTCAATAACTTGGTGTACGTGGATGATCAAATTATTTGTTCTCAATTTATTAATTTTTTTTTTATATTATAATTTAATTTATTAAAAATATTTTTGGAAGTGTTTCATTTCCGACAAAAGAGGCAAGAAAAAAATTGAGTGCTATTAGAAATTAAGTTGAATAATAATTCATAGAGTTTGTAGTTATATTGGATACATGATTTATTTATTTAAATTAAATTATATTATTTTAATTTATTTTGGAAGATATTAACATACTTTTTACGAATGTTTTAACCAAATGAAACTATATTTCGCTTATAATAGTATAATATAGATAGATTAATTAATTTATTATATTATAATTTAAATTACTAAAATTAGTTCTAGAAGTATTTGGTTCCCTATAAAAAAGGTAAGAAAGAAGTTGAGTATATAATTAGAAAAAAAGTTATATAATAATCTATAAAGTTTGTAGTTATGCTAGATACATAATTTATTTTTTTAAGTAAATTGTATTTTTTAAACTTTGATTTTGGAAGGTGTTAACGTATTTTTAACGAAGGTATTAACCAACCGACCAAACGAAACCATCTTTCGCTTATAATAAATTATAAAAAAAAATAATATATATTATTTAGATTAATGAATTTAAAATATTTACATATTGTTTTGAATGTATAATATTATGGAAGCATTCAAAATTTAGATAGTTAAAATCTTTAAAAGTCATCATATCACATCCTTTTTGCCGTAAAAAGGCGCGAGTCTGAATAACGGTGGTGTACCTGAATGATTAAATTATTTGTTCTCGATTTATTAATTTTTTGTTATTATAATTTAAGTTATTAAAAATATTTTTGTAAGTGTTTCGTTTCCGACAAAAGAGGCAAGAAAAAAAATGAGTGCTATTAGAAATTAAGTTGGATGATAATTCATAGAGTTTGTAGTTATATTGGATACATGATTTATTTATTTTTAATGAAATTATATTATTTTAATATATTTTGGAAGATATTAACATACTTTTTACGAATGTTTTAACCAAATGAAACAATGTTTCGCTTATAATAGTATAATATAGATAGATTAATTAGTTTATTATATTTAAATTAAAATTACTAAAATTAGTTTTGAAAGTATTTGATTCCCTATAAAAAAGGTAAGAAAGAAGTTGAGTATAATTAGAAATGAAGTTGGATAATAATCTATAGAGTTTTTAGTTATGCTAGATACATGATTTAATTTTTTAAGTAAATTAAATTTTTTAAACTTTGCTTTTGGAAGGTGTTAACGTATTTTTAACGAAAGTGTTAAGCAACCCACCAAACGAAACCATATTTCGCTTATAATAAATTATAAAAAACAATAATATATATTATTTAGATTAATGAATTTAAAATATTTACATATTGTTATGAATGTATTATATTATGGAAACATTCAAAATTTAGATAGTTCAAATCTTAAAAAGTCCTCATATCACAACCTTTGCTGTAAGAAGGCGCGAGTTGAATAACAGTGGTGTATGTTGATGATTTGATATTGATTATTTTTAAAATTATTTGTTCTCGATTTATTAATTTTTTTTGTTATATTTCAATTTAAGTTATTAAAAATATTTTTGGAAGTGTATTAAGTTGGATAATAATTCATAGAGTTCGTAGTTATATTAGATACATGATCTATTTAATTTTTAATTAAATTATATATTTTTAATTTATTTTGGAAGATATTAACATACTTTTTACGAATGTTTTAACCAAATGAAACAATGTTTCGCTTATAACAGTATAATATAGATAATTAATTAGTTTGTTATATTATAATTTAAATTACTAAAATTAGTTTTGGAAGTATTTGGTTCCCTATAAAAAAGGTAAGAAAGAAGTTGAGTATAATTAGAAATTAAGTTGGATAATAATCTATAGAGTTTTTACTTATGCTAGATACATGATTTAATTTTTTTAAGTAAATTATATTTTTAAACTTTGCTTTTGGAGTTGTTTACGTATTTTTAACATAGGTGTTAACCAACCCACCGTCGCTTATAATAAATTATAGAAAATAATAAATATATATTATGTAGATTAATGAATTTAAAATATTTATATATTGTTTTGAATGTATTATATTATGGAAGCATTCAAAATTTAGATAGTTAAATCCTCATATCACAACCATTGCAATCACAACCTTTGCTGTAAGAACGCGCCTGTTGTAACTCCTTAGTTTTGATGATCACAACACAGCAAGCCATCATGTTGTTATTTGAGAATGTCTGCAGGATATAACAGCTTAATGCCATTGCTGTTTAAGTATCATGACAGCAAGCTATCATAAGACAGTAATCTATTTCAGCAAGCTATGATCACGATTGTCAGAATAACAGCAAGCCAAGATGCATAGTCCAGATTCAACAAGGAAGTCGAATTTCATAGAGATTTTATAGGATCTTCATATATATCAGTTGTAAGGACTTCTCTAATATAATATACGTGCATGATATATAGAGAGCTCATTTATAAATCATTTTTTAATCA